>NC_054702.1:70981127-71016127 GCF_016097555.1 Gigantopelta aegis
CATAGGCCAATGAGACGCGGTCGATCTAAGATCTAAAATCGATCCCCGTCGGTGGTGGGCCTAGAGGGCTATTTCTCGTTCCAGCTAATGCTCCACAACTAGTTTAATGCAATTCATGAGGAATAGCCCATGGAAATGTGGCAGCGGGTTTCCTATCTCATTATTTGTGTGGTCTTTGACCATATATCCGATACTATATAAACGTAAATAAAATGTATTGACTGTGTTGTTAAATATACATGAATGAATGAATAAAACAACACATATTTCAGACTTTGGTTTGGAATGAAAAAAAAGTTTGTTTTGTTTAACGACATCACTAGAGCACATTGATTAATTAATCATCGGCTATTGGATGTCAAACATTTTGTAATTCTGACACGTAGTCATCACCGACTGAGCTAAATCTCGCCCCTCGTTTGGAATGAGGGACTTCATCCTACAAATTCTTTCTAAATATTGCACAATGATAGACAAAGTGAAGACTCCAGGGACAGATGCGCTCAAATCATACAGAGTATTAAGCCACAAACCTCTCTAAAATCTGTTATTTATTAACATCCGGTATGCTCATCTAGGTTAATTTTCTAAGTATTTAGGGGCGGAAACAGGCTTTTGTAAAGGAGGGTGGGGTAAAGAAAATTCTAAAAAGGGCAGTTTGAATTTGTCAAAGGCAAATGAGCCGAACTCTCGAAATTAAGCGAATGCCCTACTGGGGTTCGGGGACATGCTCCCCAGAAACGTTTAAGATAAAGATGCTCAGAGTCGCATTTTCAGGGCAATTTAGTGTTGTATATTTTGTGATTGGTCAACTTAAACACACACCCGTCTCTCCCGCTCCTCCCCCTCCCAAAAGGGCACTTCAAACGGGCTGGTTAAGGGTGTCTCGGGACCCTTGTGACTCCCCACCTCCTCTGGATCCACCAATGGTGTTAGTCCTGACTGACACGCTAACCTGCTTATCCCGGTTTCCGAACGCACCCTGGGGGATAGATATTCGAGATTACCACGTGCAAACGTCGTAACACAATACGTTCAACTACATAACGGACTGACCTCTGGGTGGAATGTGTAACGACAATGCGCCTCAACCATTGCACAAGTCTTCTTAACGGCTTAATAAATTATGTTTTGTTTCGGTTGTCAATGCACTCTTGTGATATCTGAGACAACAGTCCATAACTATTGGTGTATGTTGCACAACACTACAAATTAAATCTGCAAAAAACAACTTAATTAAACTTGCGGGTGTTCGGTGCATTACACAAAAAGTAGAAAGAATTGCTTAATTTATTCCGGGAGCATTTGTAGGAGATGGAAGGAGGAGAGAGTGAAAGGGGCAAGCGGGTAAAGGGTAAAACACTAATAGATCATCTCTAATGATGTTTTAGGAAGAAGAGAGAAGAAACCATATTGTCTATTGGGTGTCAAATATCAGTTACGTGAAATACAAGTAGCCATGGTATTCGACGGTGATTTTCAACCGTGATATCAGTTGTGAATGAGCAGACAGTAAATAATTCAGATAACAGCTTAGTGTACATGTTCTAAATAAAATGAAATGAATAATGAATCGCCATCATGTATTTTAGGAAGTCATCATATTAATACAATGACACGTCAACATATAATTGCAGAAGTCATCATACTAACACATTGAATCGTCTATATACACTTAACAAAATAATTCGTCTATACAATTTCAGAAGTCATCATATTAATACAATGATTCGTCTGTATAATTTCAGAAGTCATCATATTAATACAATGATTCGTCTGTATAATTTCAGAAGTCATCATATTAACACAATGATTCATCAACATATAGTTTCAGAACTAATCATATTAACACAACGACTCGTCTATGCAATTTCAGAAGTCATCATTATACCACTAAGGTTCGTCTGTACAATTTCAGAAGTCATCATATTAACACAATGATTCGTCTATACAATTTCAAAAGTCATCACATTAACACATTGACTCGTCAGCATATGGTTTCAAAACTCATCATATTAATACAACGACTCATCTACATATAGTTAACAGAATCACTTCTCTACACATTATAACCGGAATCTCATTTCAATATAAAAATGCATGGTATGAAAAAAAAAACTAAATTAAACAACTGATAAAAAAAACACCACCATGTATTTGTTACAAAACCTACCACCGTGTTTTGTAAGCCCACGTGAGTTACAATTCACTTCACGACGCGGTAATTATTGGCCAAACCATCACAGCCCGAAGACACCCGATCTTGTGTGCCTAGCGGTGGATTTCAGCCTTCTCTCCTCCCCTTAAAGAAGAAAACTCGTATTAAGTTGTGAAAATAAGTAACACGGACCTTGGAAATCCACGTTTGTTGATATTTAAACAATATAATCTGGTGAGCAAACAAAACAAGTAGGTGAAGAAGACAGACGGGGCGCTCTGCTAGCCGGAACACAACCAGCGAGAACACTTTACAGTTCAGAGTTGTGTCACTATCCAGTGTCACAGACTGCCGTACATCTTAGTTTACTGGCAGGGAAAAGGTGGTCTCCTGTGATGGTGTATTTGGTTTAGCAGAGAGAGAGAGAGAGAGAGAGAGAGAGAGAGAGAGAGAGAGAGAGAGGAGAGAGAGAGAGAGAGAGAGAGAGAGAGAGAGAGAGAGAGAAACGCACGGCGACAGAGAAAAAACCGGAAGTGTACATCACCTTGGACTTTGTAGTAGTAATCTGATAGTAATCCTTCCTCCCATCCGAAGTATTCATTGACTGACAAATAGCATACAAAAGAATATATATATGGGTAATTTTAATGTAACGTATAATTAATGGCGCAAAATATCAAAGAAACATCTTATTACATCAATTCACAAACAGATCGTACACACATTGACGAATGAAGACAATAAAACCTAACTGTGTCTTTAGCTATATGCAGCCATGGTATGCATAGCTGTGCAAAGTGTGTCTTCTTTATTCTTCATTGCCACGACTTTTGTTTTGTAGACTTAGGTTAAACCAATTTTATAATCAAACTTTATCTAAATAAAATTATCAAGGATACGAAAGGCAAAGCATTGCTGAGATGGAGGAAGCTTATCATGAATAAAGTACCTTTGAGAAACATATCTATAGTTAGTGCAATCCCAGTTACTTTTAATTTATGTTGCTAAGAAACTAATATCTGTTTCAAACATCTTTTTGATGATTCACATAACTCATAAACAAACATTCCGGGTGTTTCGTTTATGTTGAGAGGCTTTTCTTGGTTTTACTTTGTTTTGTTTTGTTTGTTTCTTTGTCATTGTGTTTTGCTTACAACATTCCCTCTCTTCAGTACGAAATCAACACCAAGTGTGACATATAAATAGCAATTTTGGATTTCCCACTATTGCTGACATCATTAAAGTTGTAATAACGTCACCCTATCATTTAATTACAAATGCGACTGTAACTTGTATATTTTTACTATCAGCATTAACTGGTATCATCGAATGACTTGATGCGTTGATATGGCGAAACCTGAATTTGCACATAACCAATGTTACATATAACAATGGATGGGTAATCAAGAATGACACCTCAAGGGAAGAAACAAAACAGGACGATTTACTACGATCATTTAAATTTTATATTGAAGTTTTATAATCGAAACCAAAGTGCATATACAAAATATATAATGCAAAAATTGGAAATTTAGCATTAGGAAATGTTGTAAGGGAGCTCAGTTGGCGTTCTGTAAATGGTACGCGCACACGTTCTAAACATATATATAAACATGTTTTTAAAATCTAGAAAAAAAACCCAATACAATAGTACGTCTCCAGACATGGACAGCGTTCATAGCCTTAAATTTAATATCGAAATAATTTGAAAGAAAAATATTGTATTGTGCCAACAAAATGGCTCAGTGAGAGGGCCGAAGACACGCCGAGACCAATTAAGTTTGTCGAACACCGACTTTAAAGAGATATCTTCCTGTTGTGTGGTAATGTGTAAAGTTCTTTCAGCACTTGGTCGTTTTTATCTTTTGCCGTTTGCTCCAGACGATATGTTCTATACACAGAAAAATTAAATACTAGTGTGTTTTGCTGATTTATGAGGCGAGGAAATATTGCTCGGATCACTAATTTCGTTCAAGGTAAACTAGCTTGCAAAACATCATTCACAAATAAGATATAGAAAGGATGTTTTTTTTCAATTCGTCTGTATTGCACAACATTAGTTGCTTAAGCTTTCAATAACGTACGAGACGGGAGGGGACCCCTCCCCCTCACCCTCCCCCAACCCCCCCCCCCCCCGAAAATTCGGGCAAAAACGATAGCACTATTCGAGGAAAATTAGCTAGCCTAAAACCTTTTCACCATATATTTCCATCATTCTACACACAATATTTGTTGTAATCCATGTAAAAACAAAATGCAGTCATTCGTTTACAACCCTATATAACTGTTTGACAGTAATGTTAATATGAATAAAGTTAGTTTGTTTTGTTTAACGGCACCACTAGAGCACATTGATGTTATTAATCATCGGCTATTGGATATCAGCTAATATGAATAAATGTTGTTATCCGGATTCGGGCATTTTCGTTTAATTCGAACAAACGTCAGCCTGCCCCCCCCCCCCCCCCCCATAAATAGTTCAGTTTCAAAAGAGATTAAACAAACATTAAGGTAAACATTAAACTATAAAGTAAAGGTTAAAGTTCGTTTTGTTTAATGACACCACTAGAGCACATTTATTAATTTTAGTTCGAAAAAAACCCCTAATGTGTCCACCGGGGTGGTTCGATCCTACGACCCAAGCACCTGAGAGGAGCTAACTGCCGGCGGAGCTAACTGCCGCCCTCTATGTTACAATGATAATGATATTTGAGTTTTATGGACCTGAACTCCACGGGTCAGTGGTGGGGGACTAAGTGAAGTCATGCGGGGCAGACGATCCTGCCGCTCTAGGTTACTCACGTGCGGGTTATTCGAAAATTGAGTTCCAGCAACGAGCTCCATTGACCAACAAAGTCAGAACTAGTTCCATTTCTCTTTCGGCGAACCGCTCCAAATAATGCGTCCAAATTACCTCCAAGAAATTACGCAACAGTTTCTATTGGGCTATAATCCCAAGGGACATTTGCAAATTCAATTGCACCAAAAACAAACCTCCCCCCACCCCCCCCCCCCCCCCCCCCCCACCCCACCCCCCACCCCACACTACAACAGCTTGTTCTCAATGTGTACGTTAACCCATATGACCTGACCTTTAAAAAATCATTCTATTGCCCTCATTTTCACTCTGGAAATAAAATAAACTTACAAAACCGTTTCAGTAATGTTCTAGTAAAACCGATACCTTAAAATTATGAATAACTACAAATTAAATATATATATATATATATATATAATATATATATATATATATATATATATATATATATATATATATATATATATATATATATTATATATATACTAGTATACTAGTATATGGATACGGCCAAACACAGGTACGATATCAAAATCATTTTGTTCAATGACACACCGCATAGTCATTTTTATTTCGGGTGTAAAACACAAACACCCAACAACAACAAAATCCGTAACTTTAAAAATAAAAATAAAACTTCTGATGAGTCAAAAAATCGCTGTTAGTTGTGTTTTGAATAGTAGCAATTGTCGTTTATTTTCAGAACTGTTAACGCCAACATAGGTGTGCTCATGAATGAGTCAGAAACACTATCTGTGACAAAAAACGATTTTCACAACAGGTGTAGAGTAAATTGTTTAACAAAACTATTTTTTTACCCAGATTTCTGGCAGTCAGTGAAGCGCGACTTAAAATACATATCTAACCCAGCCTGAGACAGCCAACCACCTTCTAAAGCCTCGGGCAGGCTCCGTTTCAGAGAAAGGCACAGCTGCATCCAGACAGGAGAAAAAAAAAGGAGAAGCACTGACGCTTTTCATGACAACTTGTGACGTTGGGCAAAGTACCGTCAGAAGCGGACATGGAAACCCGCTACCTCAGATTCATATCACGAGACGAAGGCAGTATCTCAGGATAGGCGGGGGCACGCCGCAATAAACGCAGTACATATATCAGATTTGTCCTTTGGCAAAATCCAGTCCATGTCGCTTTTTTATTGTTCATTTGAACGCCTTCTATTTTAACTCTAGTTTCAGCGAGGTAACAGGAGATCGTCTGCTGTTTAGAGTCCTCTTTTTGTGTCCATAAAAGCTTGGCTTTGTATTGCTGCTGCTGCTGCTGTTGCTGCTGCTATACAGTACCATGAGGTTAAACTACATCACCGAAATGTTCGAAGAGATGTCGAGGAAAAGAAGAAGAAGAACGTAATTGAATTAACAGCGTCCATATACAAGACACAACCGAACGGTGTCTTCCAGATCATCTGCATGACAAAACCGCAACAGTTAACTAAGACACACAAAAACTGGGTCCACTCATTATTACAATCGATAAGTATAGAAGAGATTAAACTAAATTAAAGTTCCTGATAACAGATGAATATGAAAAATTTCTGTGCTAAGATCTGACATTAATAGTGGTTCAACCAGTGCTCCACGATTGGTACATTGCATGCCGTGCTGTGTACTGTCACGTTTATAGGAAATTGCACACACACACACACACACACACACACACACACATATATATATATATATATATATATATATATATAATATACACTGTACATAGCAATGAAATATATAGATCTACAGAAACCATAAAAGTCATATCCGGTGAAAAGTCATATTTTCACTGTATTTTAGCTACAGTGAAAATATTGAAGTCGTATTTACTTTTTTGTAAAAGTGCACGATTAAATTATCTGCCTTTGTCTCGGTTCTTCGTATTTAAATTTGATGATTACCAATGCATCTGATCGTATTTGAAAAATAAAAAATGTAATTTAAACAACTGTACCTATAAAAACGGGATACGAAGTGCAATTACGATAAAATATATAAAAAAAAAATTGAATACGAAGCTAAATAATGATGACACAATGTAGTGTCATCGAGTTTAAGTGTAAGAATTTATCGGCGTTCGACTCGTTTTGTTTTTGTGGGAGTTTTTAGAGGATCGCTTTGTCAGGTATGTTTGCACCGCAGTATTGTTAAATAAATGTTAATAAAGATAAATTTTAATCAAATTTCTTTTTAAAAGTCTATGGTAAAGTAAATTTTCTGGCAAAGTTCCATAGGAAGAAATATATCATGACGTTACGTGTTTTCGATAGGATAAGTGAAAGATATTACCAAAGAGCGAAAAATATTGTCAAAAATTAGGAAATATGTACATAATAAATAGACCATTTCATGGTGTTTTTCCGAATACGATTTTTATGTCAACTCGTGATGTGTGAAAACCATATTTTCACGAATCACGAGTTGACATAAAAATCGTATTCGAAAAAAACCATGAAATAGCCTCTCTCTCTCTCTCTCTCTCTCTCTCTCTCTCTCTCTCTCTCTCTCTCTCTCTCTCTCTCTCTATATATATATATATATATATATATATATATATATATATATATATATATATATTAGATAGGAGTAACTTCTGTGGCGGCAACGAGTTTCCTCTACCATATTGTTCTCTCTCTCTCTCTCTCTCTCTCTCTCCGGCCTCGGTGGCGTCACGGTTAGGCCATCGGTCAACAGGCTGGTAGGTACTGGGTTCGGATCCCAGTCGAGGCATGGGATTTTTAATCCAGATACCGACTCCAAACCCTGAGTGAGTGCTCTGCAAGGCTCAATGGGTAGGTGTAATCCACTTGCACCGATCAGTGATCCATAACTAGTTCAACAAAGGCCATGGTTTGTGCTATCCTGCCTGTGGGAAGCGCAAATAAAAGATCCCTTGCTGCCTGTCGTAAAAGTGTAGCCTATGTGGCGACAGCGGGTTTCCTCTAAAAAAACCAGTGTCAGAATGACCATATATGTAACGTCCAATAGCCGATAATAAGATAAAAAATCAATGTGCTCTAGTGGCGTCGTTATATAAAACAAACCTTTTTTACTCTCTCTCTCTCTCTCTCTCTCTCTCTCTCTCTCTCTCTCTCTCTCTCTCTCTCTCTCTCTCTGTGTGCGTGTGTGTGTATGTATGTATGTAACAGTATGTATGTAACAGTATGTATGTATGTAACAGTATGTATGTATGTATGCATGTATGTATATATATATATATATATATGTTTGTGTGTGTGTGTGTATATATATATATATATATATATATATACATATATATATATATCGACCAAGAGCGTAGCCTAAAATGTGTCAGTGGCGTCATCATATAAGCATGAAGCATGTGTTTATTATTGGTTGGTTGCGTTCATTCACACATTTGTAGACGTTTAGTTATGTCACCAACCGAGCACAGCTCACTGTTGCAGTCCGGCATGCACAGACAGTCGTTCTAAATCAAACTAGGACGCATGCACATGTAAAGCAATACGTTTAAGCACCCTGCCATGATTTATCTTGTCGTGGCGAGAGTGTACCTGTTCGCTCGAACTGTGTCGCCCGGTGTCAATGACATAGAGTTTCACTCTGGCGGCTGTACGTACGTCACACGGCCCGGAGCGTGTTTACGCCATCTATCTGGGATTAATGCTGTGATCATGCCACTATCGTTGTCGGAGCACGTATGTTTTGATTGTGATGGACAGGGTGACAGTTAGGACTAATAAATAATCATTTAGAACTTCGTAATTTATGACGATAGATTACATGAGCTCAGGTATCAAACAAACAAATTGTTTTATATCGTTAATTGTACATAACGTGTCACGTGGCCTCGAATAATGGGTCTGACACCCTCCTCATTGTCAATCAAAAAGTGTCAATAAACCGTTATGTATTGTTTAAATGTGATGTGTAAATATCTAACCTATTTTTCATGCAATATAGATGTCTGATTTAAAATGATGATGGAAAAGAGAACTGTATTTTTTCCCCGAGTCTCCCTGCCTTCAGGTTTTGCTTCCAAGCGACCCAATGTTCGTTAGTGTTCAAACCTGATATATCAACTACTAACATAAGAGAGTACTAAAATTAGAGGAAGCCTTAGGTCTAAGCTTATAAATGCATCAGTCGCGATTTAAGATTAACCATTAGGGTGCACGTGTTAAGTATGTTGTTTTTTGTTTTACAAAAATTAAATCTGATTTTAACAAGAGTACCGGTGAGGTACATGATACTAGGTCGCGGTGACCTAATTATGGTACGCAACACACCGTCATCCCAAGTTGTACTTACATGCAAGATTTTATAATCCTATAAGAACTGATAAGGAAGATATGGCCCGGACAAGGATTTCCTTTCATGTGAGTAATGTGTGAAAAAATCGGTCGCGGTGACCTAGTTATGGTATACAAATACACCGACATACTAAGTTATACTTGCATGCAAGGTTTGATGACCTTATATGGATTGATAAGAAAAATATGCTCCGGAAATGAAAAGCTAACCGACGGACGTACGGACGGACAACGCCATACAAACATACGACCCGTCTAGGGTCTAAGACGGGAGTATAAAACTTTATGTGATGGGTGTAGCTAATTATTAGCTACAACATGCAGATATTTACCGATACATGCTATTATTGTGATCGCCATTCATTCAAGTTTAAGGTAACGTCTCTAATGAGGGTATCGTGGACCCCAGTTTTAAATACGGGTGGTAACATAAACATCTAAACACCAAGTTGTTAGCCATTCAATACTGAGATCATTAGTCTACCACTGGACAAAATTACGTCATATTTGCATTGTTGGTGACGTCATAATGGTGAAATGACCGATACATTTGCTGCGCTTTTATATTATTTATCATTTGGGTTTTTTTTTCAGATCTAACTCCGGTAAAGTCGATTAGTTTGCATCTTACGTGACTGGTAAAATAAAAGTCAAGTTAGTTTCGCAGTGATCGTTTCGGATCAGCAATACCAAGTGTCTTTTCAAAGCATCAATTTGAAAATGATCATAAGAAATTGTATTCTGATTCGCCTCTAGTAGTGGACAATGGGTAGTTAGTCACGCGTCTTAAATGAATTTAGTATCATATCTAACACTTATAACAACTCTAATACCCAGCCATACATCACATATAGGATAGAAAATGAAATTCATGTTCAGTATCAAAGTTAGAGACAAAGTGTAAAAAAAACATGTTCACTTTTACTATGGACATTAAATATTTTACTGAAAAAAAAATTCTTTGACATTTTCGCTGACAGATTGGTTGTGTTTGGGGGGTCTTGGGACGAAACGGGATTCTGGGGTCCCTTGATTCTAATTACCAAGAGCAGACTCTCAACCTTTAACAGATGGCGGTTGACATCATTCAAAAGACAACCGATTATTAAGCGGAATCGATGGTAACAGATCAATAGTATGTCTAATCCTGTCACGTTTATTTGTTATCAATCTTTTCCGATTTAATACTTCCGTACGAGCCATCAACATAAAACGGTATAACACTCCTATCTTACTCCCTGTATGTGTTGAAGCGACACGGGTCACTCACTGATGCTTGTGACATTTAAGAGGAAAGCGCCACTCTTCAGAGGGTCTCCAGAGGACGATCCTTCATCCGGATACGTGGTGCGCATGCGTTATGAGAACTCCCGCATGTCGGCTTTATATTAGACACTTTCTGAAATGATCTGCCTGTCAGAGAATTGAGCCTTCAAAGCATGGGTCACAGGGGTATCAATCCATACAGCGTAACGCACATAGCACGGAAGACATGAAGAATAGTTAACGCCGAGACCGCTAGGTGGCGCTTCTATTAGCACATGCTGTCACGCGACGATAATTGCAGACATAATGTTTAAAATAATATGTCCAACTTACCTTATTGACATGTCAAAACATATTTCATTCAGATGATGTTTTTTGGTGGGGTTTTTTCTTCTTTTCTTTGTTTTTTAATCCATGAGTTCCAGTAATTCACATTAGTTTCCTATATCCATAGGTATCCACTCTTGGTAATTGCAAAATATCTACGACAATATTGACCGAAAGTGGGAAGGTTCAACGAGTACCTGTAAATCGTCAACACACTACTTTTAGCTTTGTCAATATCTGTCGCAAAGGTACCGGGCAAAAGTCGTTCCCCATGCGATCGGTTAGACTTCGAATTGCCAAATGGAAATACTTGTCGAGTTCTCCCTTCCCTTCTCGTTCTGTTATGCAAAGTTTGTATGAGCAATTCAGGAGCCTTATTAGCAATTGAAATGAAGTCTGAGCGAGGTCTTGGCATGCAATTGTATTAATATTTTATACAGTACAAACTGATCAATGAACCCATCCGCGTGTTCAGAATTTGAAAAAAAGATGCTACAGACACGTCGAGGTACGTTCTAAGCTTCATTCACAAGCCAAGAGTAAACACGACCAACAATGAATTCAAATACTGGTCTTTCTTCCACAATACACCTCTCGTACAGTGTAATCTTGCACACGCAAACAGTTATCACTGACGAAGATCAAAAGGTCGAAAACATCCACAGATTCCCATTAAGTAAAAGGGTAGATCTGGGTAATAGTTATTCTATGAATATTTGAGTTTGTGGAAGTTGTAACAGAGTAATACACCAAGTAGCTGTCTATCAATGCTACGCTATTCATTTTCAAAGAACGGAATATAATTGGATCAACGTGGGCGTTTGACACTGTCACAATCATTGAATAATATTTGCATTCAAGCAGTTCATTGCCAAGGAAAGTGAATGAAGTAGAACCTACCAAGCTTACGTTTACTGCATGGTGACTAAGCGTAGATAACTAAATAACATAGAATGACAAGTTGTGCCTAATGACACCAAGCATCTCTATCCTTAACTTCATGGCTTATATATTATAGTGAAGAAAAAGGTTAGAACAACATTTAATCGCCTGTCGTACAAGGTTGAATACTTTAACTGGTAGTTTAATCTGAACGACAAAAACCGTAGTAATGAATTACGATCAGGGCCGTATCTCTGCACAATGTAGAGTCGAATGGGTATTTGACAAAATAGTGGTTGATTAAGTAAATGTGTATTTAGTACCTTCTGTATAGGAGGAGAGCCACTCCCGAGGAGATCCTTTGCTGGAGATTCCATCTCTCCTGCACCGCAAACAAGAGGACTTCCACTCCAAGACTAGTTTTACTAAATCACAGTTAGCACTAGGCAGATGTCATTAGAATAAGTACAGCTGTGATGACACGAATCACTGTAAAAACAGTGATGATATCAGGTGTTCACAAAAGTTGAGCATATCCTGCCCCACCGGTAGCACCTGTCACGTGTACTGCCAACACAGCTGTCGCCTGTTTTGCTTTTTATGTCCTAACAATAACTATGAAACTTAAATGTACTGTCCTAGATATCGTACGTCTAATAAAGTGTCTTTAAAAATCTTTATAAATTCATAAATGTGCGTGTGTGGGTTCTTTAAGACAAAATATGTGTTATTAAAAAAACACCTAAAAACCCCGACATAATTGTTAATACTGCCTTAAAAGAATCTTTGCCTTTTAATAGAAATAAAATGCTACCTTTCTAAATCATTGTTAAGCTTCCGCCTTTGTGCTATTGCTATTTCCCTTTACTTTATTAGTATCGCTGAGATATATCAAAAAATATATATATTTGCTGTTGTACAACTTTTTATTAAATGTTTTCTGGTATCTGAAGAAAATAATTATTACAACACTGAACGATCAATGGCGTTACTCCAAACTCTACTTCTTTATTCAAATATTCAAACATTATTTAATATTTAATAAATATAAAGTAACATATGTTTGGAAACATATTAAAAATGTCACTGAACTTGGTAATACGTAACCTCGTGCACAAATTGTGAGACTGTGACTACAATTCAACCAAATAACCCCATATCAGAAATCGATTGTCGTAATTGATGAAATTTGTATGGTCACACACTCTAGACTTGTAGCCGACCAGTCCATTTGGACTGACCACTTGAGTTGACCAGTTGTGCGCCATCCAGACCCATCTGCCATTTCATGGATCACTTGTAATGACAAACATCTGGCTGGGTGACCAGGCAAACAGTGCACTTGTTAACGTGTTCATTTCTGGGGTAATTGCATTAACTGACAGTGATAATTAGCATCATGACTTAGGATATGTTGTCTGTCACTTACCTTTGATGTCTATATCGCGGGTTGTCATCCAGTATTGGCAGTATCCAAAAATCATAGTCTTCAGAAGAAAAACAGTTTTAACATTTAGAAAAACCCCCACCAGAACAACCTGACTCCCCACCCACCTCCAATTAAACATCTTTGCATCAATACTAGTAAATGTATCCACCAAACTATATTAGAACAAAAATATGAAATAGGGAATTACATTGTTGTTGATATTTTGTTGTTGTTTTTTCGAGGGGGGGGGGGGGGGGGGGGTGGAGGTTTTGGAGGCTTTTTTTTTTTTTTTTTGATTTTGTTTTGGGGGTGGCGGGGCTGTTAGGTCCAGATATTGTCCATTCGTACCACACATGAATGTTTGTGTACATGTTATTATGACTAGTATCTTACTTTTATGGTCAAAAGATCCGTGAATATTTAACAATGTAATGTAGCGGTTCCGAATGTACGTTATATGTCATCTGAAGTACACAAGATACAAATCGTGGAACGTAAGGTACCCCGGGTGTTTACAAAATATACGTATGCACCATCACACATAGGTGAGCCACAGCCACGGTACCTTGCTTGGACCATGGATTATTAATAAAGTGTTATCAGTTCCTTGCATATTTTCATGACACAAGTAGTTTAGCATAATAATACAAATGAAATTAAATATGAGAAAAAAAACCCATTTGAATCACTAATAACGTGATGAGTTAATACGCGACTAAGAGATACTCCAATTCAAAAGATTCTGAACCACAGTGCTCAGTACCGCAGCTATTTGGTAAAATAGGGGGTCACGAACATTATTGTTATATCTACTGGGATCAGGGGTGGGTATGTTTTCTATGTTGATACGGTGCTGGGGTGCCGTTAATCATCCATTCATTCCTTCATGCATTTAGGCCAATTTATTTTAAAGTTATTTTGCGTTTGGTTGGTACTGGATGAACATTGTTTCTCAACACATCGAATTGCATTTTATCCTTTCTGAAACACCCGTAATGGTTTCTAACTTGTCACTAACCATAACGGTGACAGATACAATTCTACGGTTATGTAGCAAATTTTATTTTCAAAAATCGGATTGTTTATGGGTTTGTCGATCTGGTTTTATTTCGTGAATAAATATCGGAACAATTTGGAAAGATGCAGCTAGTATGGGGAATAGTGCCAACAGCCAGTTCAATATAGTTTTAGGTACTGATGTCAGTTTCTGTGGCATTACCTTTTTTGTTTGACATAATATGCATTTGAAGCATATATAAACACTAGAATGACATGATTTGCCAAAATGTATAATTCAAGTAAAAATTATACACTGCTTAATACCTTGGGTCATTGCCTTTTAAATCGTAAAAACACAAATTTATTTCGTTTTAACCTTTGATATTACTGTTATTTCGAAAGTCTGTAGAAGCTTTTTTTACCCCCACCCCCTTATCTAGGCCGAGGTTTATCGTTAGGATTAAGACCTATTCTCTGGAACAAGGCTATGATTGATATCCGTAGTATTATTATATCGGTGATGGTTATATTTGACATGTGCACTCTTAGGTTAGGGTTAGGACTGACAGCTATACTTTATTTGGGTTATGGTATATTAGTTAGTTTTAGAATTGGCGTCTATACTCTGTCTCGGTTAACCAACAACCTATTTATATGGTCCTATTCTAAAGAGGGCCAGGCGCGCCCGACCCTTGGGCTAAGCATCTGGCACAGTCAGTGACAAAGTTCGGGGGGGGGGGGGGGGTAGAGTCTGAGTTGAGTTAGTGTTAGGATTAACATTTATATTGCATTACTTCGACTATGTCCTTTTTAGGGTCGGGGCGTAGCCCGGTGGTAAAGCGATCGCCGGATCGATCCCCCTTGGTGGACCTATTGGGGTATTTCTTGTTCCAGCCAGTGCACCACAACTATTATCATAGGCCGTAGGATGTGCTATCCAGTCTGTGGGATGGTGTAGATCCTTTTCTACTAAAGACAAAATGTAACGGGTTTCCTCTCTAAGACTATATGTCAAAATTACCAAATAGTTGACGTCGTTGAACCAAACAAACTTTAGTGTCCTTTCTACATTTACGTCCGATAGATGTGTCGGTATTTTAAAAAGAGTCGAGACTTCAGCAGTCTTCAGTCTTTAACTAAAGTGCAACCACTGCTTAACTGTCCGGCTCTTTGAAGCAGCCACACGTCTTAGGCTACTATCTTAGGCCCAAAAAGATACCGAAGCTGGGTCTGGTGAGTCTGGCGCTGTCATGTTCTAGGTCATCGGCTATTAGATCTGTAATCGTGCCAACAGAGACGCGGTTTATTTCGTCACATTGAATTCAATGTGTTTCCTTTTCGACTGATACTATACTCGCCAGGGCCCCGTTCCACGAAGCGATCTTAGCACTACTATCGCTGTAAATACCTACCATCGCGACCTTAACTTTTTTCTACAATTGCCAGCCCGTTCCTTGACGCGGCGTAGCTTACTATCGTCGTAAATTTCGGTGAAATTTTACAATTGGTACGAGGCAGTTGTAAGCCACTAACGTAGATGTCAAATTGACGATTTGATCACTTTCTAAGGAGGATACTAACTTTTTGTAAAAAAACAACAAATGGTTCTAATATATACCAAATACAATAATGAAATCGGCGTTCAATGAAAAACAATCTATGGCATATGACCTTCACGTGAAAATACGGGAGATAACTCTCATGTCTAATGCATTCGACAATTATCGCTTAGTAAATAAACTAACAAAGTTACCTGATGGATGTCCGATACCAATGAATACATGCAAGATGTTTCAAAAAGTCGGTAACAAATTTATTATTTAACTAATTCGCACTTCGCAAAGAAGATTTTAATCATTAAAGTGGCACGATTACCGTAAGGTTGCTTTGTGGAACGGCTGTAAAGTTTACGTTGCCAGTTGTAAAATTCAGCTTAAGTCACTACAATTAACCTTAGCTACAATTCTTTCGTGGAACGGGGCACTGATCCAGACCCAGCTCCGGGATGTTTTTGGGCCTTACTTACCGTCTTATTATTTCCAACAAAATGCAAGCTGACCAGTACTAATTCTTACTCTTTTTCAATGGCTGCTAGATATGTACATACCACTACGCTTACTTTTGAATTTGAGTGACTAGAAGTAAGTCTAGCAGAACACACACAGTCACAATATGTTGTGACTTTATTGTGAGAATCACGATAAATTTGTCCGATAGGTCACACCTCATGATGTGTCTTCTTTGACGGGTTTTCGCCCTGATTTAATAACGATGTTGTATCAATGCTACGATTTGAGCGCAGCAACATCTGGAATCAGTGCGACACGTGAAACTAAGTAGGTCACCTTTTGAATACCACGCATCGATTTCTAATTATATGTTCACGGTTGTACAATTGATCGTCGTGTGCTGAAATCGCTTTACAAACAATATTAACCGACAATGATTAAAACTTAGCTCACCAATTTTGCGGGTAAACCAAGTTTATAACATTGCCAGGTTGATCTCAGTTGTTACGCTGTGTTCTCCTGTATTTTGAAATCAGTGAACTCATAAACATGCTGCTGTATTAGAATATACTGCAACAGGTTTCACATTGAACACACCATTGATTAAAATACATACGTCTGACAACAGGCATAATTCAAACCTCAGCTGCTTGGCAGTTGTAACTGGGACACTGTCGATTAATACCAGTATTGTGAAACACTGTCGATTAATACCAGTTTTGTGAAACACTGTCGATTAATACCAGTTTTGCGAAACACTGTCGATTAATACCAGTTTTATGAAATCAAAACTACAAGCTATTATAATGACAGATAAATTCTTTATTCTTCCGGAAGGTCAGCCAGCAAACGTTTCGCTAACGTTCGCAAACTATTTGATTGGTTCCTGTCGAGGCCATTTGGTTTACCGTGAAGCGCATAAACCAGTCTAGCTGATATTTTTTTCTGATTGGTCTGCTGAACTCATAAAACTGGTATATATATATACACACACACACACACACATATACATATACATATACATATACATATACATATACATATACATATACATTTATATACATATACATATACATATAAAAACAAATGTATTAATATATCAATCAAATCATAAACATGTTTCATTATATGAAATACGTTTTTTTTACGCAAAGGTCTTAAAATAATTGTGTTTGTATCTTTTGTATCCAAATTAAGGTTTTCCTTTGGTAGGTTTTCTGCTGTATTGACTAGCTTGTGCCATGCGATAATAACTTGAACATTACCACTTTCCCTTTATTTACCCACAAAATGGAAATGAAAGAACTAGCAATATTCCTTCCGCTCCAGCGTTTAGTATAGATCTATATATCGTAATGTCCGAATTAGTTTATGACATGTTCATTACATGCCGATTTTAAACTACTAGTATATCTTATACCTCTCACACAAATTGTTTCGTCAGGATCATGACATTTAAGGCTTAAAAAACGTCATTTTTATGGTACACCATGTCATTTAGAGGCTATTTCCCTATATGACACATCGCTGACTAACATCATGTCTGATGTAATACCCATGTTTTGGTGAACATTTATCATTTTTGTAGTTTAGGTAAAACATCGGACGACAGCTACATGTGGTACTCATGATAGGCGCCAATAGTGGGGTAGGATATGCGAATCTTCTAGAACCGTATAACATTATTTTGACAGTGATTCATGAGTACATGTCATCATGATTATTAAAATACCCATTGAACTTTGTTTAGTACAGAAGTACGCGCTGTGTGAGAGTTGTCAAGCCAGCGACTGTTCTCCTGTAGACGAAGAATCTGACTTACCTATGAGTGCTATGGTATCCATCACAACTTTGTCAAAAACATCCTTTATACTTTGTCGTTGAAGAGATACAAACTGGATTGTGTTGTAGTTCTACTAGTATGCTAATGGTTTCGTCGTTCAAATTTGAAATACTACTGTTACAGCACTGACCAAAGGCTTTCTAAGCTCGATGGAGTTAGCTCAGCCACTTGAGGCACTTGGGTCGTGGTGTCGAACCTCCTCAGCGGACTCATTGGGATTTTCCCCCGACCCATTCTGTATCAGACGACTGGTATTTGAAAGGCCATTGTATGTGTTGTCCTGTCTGTGGATGAATTCAAATAATGTAGCGGGTTTCCTCGGAAGTCTACATGTCAGAGTTATCAAATATTTGGCATCCACTAGCCTAGCGGTGTCGGTAAACAAAACATCTTCTTCTTTTTCTTCTTCTTTTTCGTCTTCTAAGCAAGGTTCCAAGATAGGGGGAGGGCCTTTCTTTTTCGTCTTCTAAGCAAGGTCCCAAGATAGGGGGAGGGCCTTTCTTTTTCGTCTTCTAAGCAAGGTCCCAAGATAGGGGGAGGGCCTTTCGTTTTCGTCTTCTAAGCAAGGTCCCAAGATAGGGGGAGGGCCTTTCGTTTTCGTCTTCTAAGCAAGGTTCCAAGATAGGGAGCCTTTCGTTTTCGTCTTCTAAGCAAGGTCCCAAGATAGGGGGAGGGCCTTTCGTTTTCGTCTTCTAAGCAAGGTTCCAAGATAGGGAGCCTTTCGTTTTCGTCTTCTAAGCAAGGTTCCACGATAAGGAGCCTTTCGTTTTCGTCTTCTAAGCAAGGTCCCAAGATAGGGGGAGGGCCTTTCTTTTTCGTCTTCTAAGCAAGGTTCCAAGATAGGGGGATGGCCTTTCTTTTTCGTCTTCTAAGCAAGGTTCCAAGATAGGGGGAGGGCCTTTCGTTTTCGTCTTCTAAGCAAGGTTCCAAGATAGGGGGAGGGCCTTTCGTTTTCGTCTTCTAAGCAAGGTCCCAAGATAGGGGAAGGGCCTTTCGTTTTCGTCTTCTAAGCGAGGTCCCAAGATAGGGGGAGGGCCTTTCGTTTTCGTCTTCTAAGCGAGGTTCCAAGATAGGGGGAGGGCCTTTCGTTTTCGTCTTCTAAGCAAGGTTCCAAGATAGGGAGCCTTTCGTTTTCGTCTTCTAAGCAAGGTCCCAAGATAGGGGGAGGGCCTTTCGTTTTCGTCTTCTAAGCAAGGTTCCACGATAAGGGCCTTTCGTGTTCGTCTTCTAAGCAAGGTTCCACGATAACGGCCTTTCGTTTTCGTCTTCTAAGCAAGGTTCCAAGATAGGGAGCCTTTCGTTTTCGTCTTCTAAGCAAGGTCCCAAGATAGGGGGAGGGCCTTTCGTTTTCGTCTTCTAAGCAAGGTTCCACGATAAGGGCCTTTCGTTTTCGTCTTCTAAGCAAGGTCCCAAGATAGGGGGAGGGCCTTTCGTTTTCGTCTTCTAAGCAAGGTTCCACGATAAGGGCCTTTCGTTTTCGTCTTCTAAGCAAGGTTCCAAGATAGGGAGCCTTTCGTTTTCGTCTTCTAAGCAAGGTCCCAAGATAGGGGGAGGGCGTTTCTTTTTCGTCTTCTAAACAAGGTTCCACGATAAGGGGCCTTTCGTTTTCGTCTTCTAAGCAAGGTCCCAAGATAGGGGGAGGGCCTTTCTTTTTCGTCTTCTAAGCAAGGTTCCACGATAAGGGGCCTTTCGTTTTCGTCTTCTAAACAAGGTCCCAAGATGGGGGGGAGGGGAGGCCTTTCTTTTTCGTCTTCTAAGCGAGGTTCCAAGATAGGGGGAGGGCCTTTCGTTTTCGTCTTCTAAGCAAGGTCCCAAGATAGGGGGGGGTGGGGGGCTTTCTTTTTCGTGTTCTAAACAAGGTTCCACGATAAGAGGCTTTTCTTTTTCGTCTTCTAAGCAAGGTTCCAAGATAGGGAGCCTTTCGTTTTCGACTTCTAAGCAAGGTCCCAATATGGGGGGGGGGGGGGGGGGGGGGGAGAGAGGCTTTCTTTTTCGTCTTCTAAGCGAGGTTCCAAGATAGGAGTCCTTTCGTTTTCGTCTTCTAAGCAATGTTCCAAGATAGGGGGAGGGCCTTTGTTTTTCGTCTTCTAAGAAAGGTTCCACGATAAGGGGCCTTTCGTTTTCGTCTTCTAAACAAGGTCCCAAGATGGGAGGGGGGGGGGGGGGGGGGCTTTCGTTTTCGTCTTCTAAGCAATGTTCCAAGATAGGGGGAGGCCCTTTCTTTTTCGTCTTCTAAGCAAGGTTTCAAGATACGGGGGCTTTCGTTTTCGTTTTCTAAGCAAGGTTCCAAGATGGGGGGAGGCTTTATTTTCCGTCTTCTATGCGAGGTTCCAAGATGGGAGGCCAGAGCTTAATATAGTTTTTTTCTTTTTTTCTTTCGAGTTTTTTTTTAACGAAGCTAATCAAAACCCAAACCGAGCAATAAAAGCAGAAGACAGAACTCAATCTAGTTGTTGCTACACTGATGACAACTTTGATGATTTATTCTGCAGCTGGAAACACTAGACTGATTCGTAGGGAAAAGATCCCCTTCATAAACAAAGCTGACAAAAGGGATCAGTTTAACTTTCTAGTAGTAAATTACACTTCATGCAGTCTGGTATTCGTTCACGCCTGGTTTTTAAAGACACTTTAGTGCATGTTAACTTTAGATATAAATAATATTCGAGGACTTGTAATAGGTTTTAAAAAAAACCTGTTTTGTTTGTTGAAAAACCCCCAGAGACAGTATTTTTACTCGCTTCGTCACCTCTCTAAATAATGCCTAACGTATTCACATTGATCATGCTTTCAAAACAGTAATCTCGCCTTCTGTCTGGTCATATTATATTTTACTGCAGTTCTAACAAAAAAGAGTTTGTTTTGTTTAACGAAACTAGAGCACATTGGTTTATTAATCATCGGCTATTGGATGTCAAACATGATATGTGTGACCGTCTTAGAGGGTTATTTTATATGCATTTTCTAACAGACAGGACAGCACATACCACAGCTTTTGATATACAAGTCATGGCGCACTGGTTGGGGCGGGAAAAAAACAACCAAAGAAAAGTTCCATTGAGGTGGTTTGATCCTACGAGGAAATGTAGTGTATGTCTGTCCATGTATGGTGTGTGTGTGTGTGTGTGTGTGTGAGCGAGAGAGAGAGAGAGAGAGAGAGAGAGAGAGAGAGAGAGAGAGAGAGAGAGAGAGAGAGAGAGAGAGAGAGAGAGAGAGAGAGAGAGAGAGAGAAGAGAGAGAGAGAGAGAGAGAGAGAGAGAGAGAGAGCGTTCCTGTCAACAACAGTTGGGTTTACGTCCTTGGCATACTTGGTCATAGGAAATTAAATAATTCACATACTAGCCAGTAACAAACCACAGGTTTTATTCAACGAGGCTACAGTCTGTCACTATCCTGTATTTTGCTATTTTCGGAACACACTCGCTTTTTAAAATCCGACTACATGGATTTCTGCTGGATTAATGATTATGATTAATGATTATGCAGTTCCATTAGCCATGTATCATTGCATAACCGAGAAGTAGACAAAATTACCAAATTGCTTTCATGAAAAGGAACGGAATATTTCTGGCGACAACCTAGAGGATACAAGATGTCTGCCACATAGGCTACCATTTTCGATTAATAGCAAGGGCGATTTTATATCATTTTCAGTAAACAGGACCATACACTTTAATTTTTATTATGCCAATGGTGGAGCAATGGATGGTGATCTGAACGACAAAACAATAAACAATTTCAAGTTCGTATCTCTGCACAACACATAGTCCAGAAGATGTTTTGACGAGATCGTAACTACTCCCATGAATTAAAACATATTCCAAGAATATGGTTAATGGGGTTTGATCCTACAGCCTTTCATGGGCCCCACTCAACTATATATCGTTCGTTCGTCACACAACAGCTTCCTAATCGATGACTGTAGGTGGGGTTTACGCTACTGAAACTGTAGCTTGTATTGCATTTGCCTGGCATTGTGACGACTGTGGTGGATTCCTACAGCACGCAAATTCCCATTCAATCATAATCAAAGTGCTTGTAATGGCATTGGTTGATTGCTCCGTACTCCAAGAGCGAAACACAATCGGGCCAGTAGCTCACTCGATACGAGAAACATCATCAAACATTTTGTTAAAGAGGAAACTCCCGCCGTTTCTCTGACGGCGATTCCGTTCTGAATATTCTATAATGGGCTTAAGCGTGTGATAACTGAATTCTTTATATCACGGGTGAGTTTTCCACACAGCCGAGACATGATGAAATGCAATTTTAGTTTAATTTGAAAGAAAATATATTGTGATGCAACGGAAGTACCGCCCAAGCGCATATCAGCATTCTTGTATTAATTTTAAATCAGTATTCAAGCATGCCTCCCATGGACACATATTCTAACTTCACCAAAACGTCCGTACGAAACAAATGGATTTTTTTTTTACACCGTTGGACTGACAAGAATATAGAAACACAGGATTTGTTTTTAATAACGGGTGTACTTAAATGGTAAAAGTTCTGTTTCAATTTAAGTCATTTTAGAAATTCAATATATATATATACGTATAAGTTAAGAAGTGCAGTATTCTTCTTGTTTTAAGATTTTACAATAATTTATAACATTAAGATCACACAAAATCACTAAATGCATATATATATATATATATATATATATATATATATATATATATATATATATATATATATATATATATATATAATATATAATAATAATAATAATATAATAATAATAATAATAATAATAATAATAATAATAATAATAATAATAAATAATAATAATAAAAATATATAATAAAATATAACTTCAATTTCATTTCAAATCTCAATGCTAACCAAAGGATTTTCAATGAAGATGATAGATAAAGTAAAAATTTCAACTTCAACTGATTAGTTGCTTATTTATTTATTTATTCAATTCATATATAAATATATATATATATATATATGTATTTGTTCATTAATGGATTCTTTCATTCGTCTATTAAGCTTTGTATTCCTTCATGCCGGTGAATATATTTCGTTTCTCGGTACATACTACACCGCAGTCGCAGTGTGTCCTAGTATCACCCTGGTGTTTACTTGCACCGCTAGTGACATTGTTGGAGGCTGTTTGTTCTGGTGACCTCATCCCATACCGCCGCGAATCGTTGGGCATATCACTACAAGTCCCACTTGAGCATGCTCAACAAACCAAGAAAATAAGATTAAAACCATCAGGGCCGCAATAACCAGCATATTTTAATTGCCGTGTTGACTGGTGGCAACCGAGTCCCGATGCCAATTTTGGAATAAGTGGCTGCCTGGGGAGTCGAGTCAAAAGAGTCCTTTATGCCGCATCCTTTTCATAATGTTGCCAAACATTCTGTCTGCTTATGACTCGTCATTACCCGGAGAGTCCGTGTTTATCTTGTTCAATTGCCGCCACATAAAAAGGACATTTTTTCACACTATCGCGAAAATTATGGCCTAATAAAGGTAGCAATTTGAGATTTGTTTGCTTAGAAAGGATACAGCACGGAGTTAGGAAACTAGTCACTTTAGTGTTTGCTTGGCGGTGGTGCCACTGTGTGTCTGTGACAGTCCGTCTTTTTTGTATTTTGTGTGTGTGTGTGTGTGCACACAGATAAAAAGCAATGGTTTTCGTGTATTTCATGTTTTGTATCGATTCACATGTTTTTGTGTGTACACCACATGTCCATTCATTCAAGTGTACAAAGTTAATTTTTTCTATCCTTCCTTTGTGAATCTATCCACTATCATTATCTATTCTTTCATATTTTTTCTTCTTCTTTTGTTTCCCCATCCGTACATTCGTTTTGTCCATTTGTACGTTCATTCAGTGAAAAACAGTTTAGATTTGTCACATTGTTTGTGCGTGACAATAGATTACATATTTTATGATAAAGTAGATGACTGTTATCATCCGTCGTGAGTTCAGTAAACAAATATTGGGTGGGGGGTTTTCAGAATACGAGTGCCAATTGTGGCATGTACCATGAACTAAAGCAAACAACTGTCACTTGTTCTATAAAAGTTAGTATACAACTACCACATGTTCTATAGATCACCGGTGACAGGTGTGACATATTCCATAAACGGCAGTATATAATCATAAGCGTACGAGACAGGGGGCAAGGAGGGGGCAACTACCCCCCCCCCCCCCAGTGCTGTAGCAAAATCTCAAAGTCGGGCAAAAATTATACAGATATTCGGGGGAAATGTGCTAACCTGATATTTTTTTTACCATATATTTCCATCATTCTACTCTCAAAATTAGTTATAATCAATGTAAAAATGTGTAATGGTTCGTTTGTAACCCTATATTGTTGTTTGGTATTAATGCTAATACGAATAAATGTTGCTATGCAGATTCGGGCATTTTCATTTAATTCGGGGGAAAGCCACCCTGCTCCCCATACCCCCCCCCCCCCCTTACAAAAATGAGAGACCGTACGCCTATGTATATAATTGTCACATATTCCAAAAATAAATTGTTATTTTTCATTAATTGTTGTATAGTTGCCAATTGATAAATAAGGAAGGAAATATTTTATTTTACGACGCACTCAACACATTTTATTTACGGTTATATGGCGTCAGACCACACAGATACAGAGAGAGGAAACCCGCTGTCGCCACTTCTTGGGCTACTCTTTTCGATGAGCAGCAAGGGATTTTTTATAAGCACCATTCCACAAACAGGATAGTACATACCACGGCCTTTGTTACATCAGTTGTGGAGCACTGGCTGGAACGAGAAATAGCCAAATGGGGCCACCAACGGGGATCGATCCTAAACCGCGCATCAAGCGAGCGCTTTACCACCGGGCTACGTCCCGTCCACAAAACTGAGAGCCCGTACGCCTATTTATATAATTGTCACATATTCCAAAAATAAATTGTCATGTTTCATAAATTGTGCTATATAGTTGCCAAATGATAAATAAATCAGAGGACTGTAAAATTTCCGTCATTTCATAAATGAAAATACACGCATATGCAGTTACACTCGTATAACTCAAAAACAGACGTGATTAATTCGGCCTTTTTCTGAAGCTACTAACCATATTCCTTTACACAATTTTAATCATTCTGACTTTTAATCTGGTTCTGGAAGGTGTTTTTTTCACGATGTTATATTTTTATCATAGAATATAACAAACATATATATCTTCTTTTTTCGCCTATCTGTATCAAATCGTATTTTATGTCTGTTAGTATTATTCCGCAATAATCCCAGTTTGACAGTATATATTACTGCTGTAATTTGCTCTCTTTTTTTCTCTGTTGCACCATCATTAATCTAGATTTCATAAATATTGTGACACAGTTCTCTCAGATAGGCTGATTATTATTGCAGTTTTCCTGTAAACCAGAACAGCATGTGACATTTCCGTCCCACACATCAATAGTGTACGTACCTACCCAGATGCCGACACCATGACCCAGTTTCCAAGCCAGTCCTTCGTCTTCGTATTCCAGTAGTTCCTGACCATTGCAGACATGGTATTCTATTCCTGTACAGTCCATGTAGATCTTCACCATGTTGGGCTTTTAGACATTCTTCTTCGTCTTCTCGTGTCTTTAAGCCTTCATTCATTCATTCATCCATTTATTCAATCATTCATTCATTCTATTTTTTTTATCTTAGATTCTGACCGTTTTCGACCATGTTCCGAGCCATTAGGAATACATATGCGCCATTGCGCCATGTATTACAATGGTTGTTGACCTGTCCTCATTTGGTGAGCTCCAGAAACCACAATACGGTTTTCGACCAAGATTAAGCATTAATATTCTAGCTTATGGTTTCGGCCTATGGATTTTTTTCTAACATGCCAGAACATTGGACGTTCTTTTTTTACTACTAGAATACTGTGGGGATTTTTACCTACACCTAACTGGGTTCTCTTTCCACTTGTAATCAACATGACAAAACCATGACCGTAACCACAACTCATACATATTTACAAGTTACAAATATGTGTCAAAGTGATTTGTTCATGGTGAATCCATGAAAACAGTTATATCATACCAGATGTTTTTGAACGGCCAGTGGGTCTCATCTATCCTGTGGTAATAATCAAAGAATGTAGAAATATTTTATACATGGAAATATTGGTTTAAATTTGAACGAAAGGTGTGCATACCAATTTATATTTCCATTTTCACAGCAAGTTTATTTTATTATTATTTTTTGTTGGGGTTTTGGTTTTGTCTGTTTTTTGTTTGTTTTTTTGTTTTTATTGCTTATATGTTTCCCGACCGACCCTAATTTTACGCTGCGACCCTAAAAAATGTTGACTACCAAAAAAAAAGAAAAAAAACAAAACAAAACAAAAACCAACATCTACCGCGATTTTTGCAGACAGGTTATATGCAGTATGTCAAGAACACGGTTTAAAAAAAAAAAAAAAAAAAAAAAAAAAAGTTCCTACCTACCTACCCTATTTTTTCCAGAGATCAAACCTGAAACACACTTTTTTTCTCTTTTTTTGGCCTTATTATTATATAGTTAGATTTAAAAAAACCCAAAAACAACAACAACAACAACAACAACACACACACACACATACACACAACATCCCACTGGTTGAACACTGAAGACTAAAATATAGCTTTTGACAGTAACAACGTTCAATATATGTTGTTCTGTCAAATTAATGGGGATGAAATTCAGTATTAAGAAAGAAACCTGAGGAATAGGTTCGAGGTGCATATTAAAATAATACAAGTTCATTAGTTTGAGTTGTCATAAATGTAGCAGACTATAGGCGGCACAATATGACTTGTGTTAAACTTCAGTACACTAGATCAGCAGTTCTACCAAAGTTAGCGGCAGAAGGATCAATAAACTCCCTAAAAAAAGGATATAAAGAAGTTATTCCTAAGATCAGATATCAAATAAAGAAAATATATTTGAAATCAGATAGGAATATTAGCCATACTGACTTGATTGAAAAACAACCCTGTAAAATATGATGGTGGTGTGAAACATTCTGGCAAGCCTGGGTCTAGTTGTCCGTGCCTCCAGTCACGTAAAGTTGAAACCATGTTTTGTTCCTGTTACCAGGCACGTTAGGGAATCATCGGTGTTAGTTTTAGTTGTCCAGCACTAACAATTTAGTGTATATGTGTGTCATTCATGGGAGCTGTTACGATCTTGTCAAAATGTTTGTTTTGTGTTTTTGCTCTGTTTTGAGCAGAGATACGATTTTGATTTTGTCAGCAATAACCTTTTGTCGTTTAGATCAATACAAACACACGGAGCGAGACGTAGCCCTTGTGTCACCTTATAAATGGTCGTTCTGCCATCGTTTCCCGTCTGTGGGCCCATCTGAACTATTTCTCGTTCCAGCCAGTGCTCCACATGGGCCGTGGTATGTACTGTCCTGTCTATGGGATGATACATGTAAAAGATCTCTCGCTGCTAATTGAGAAGAGCAGCCCATGTAGTGACGGTAACGGGTTTCCTTTCTTATTATCTGTCTGGTCCTCCACTATATATCCGACGCCATATAACAGTAAATTAAAATGAGTTGAGCGTGTCCTTAAATAATACGAGTGCACACACATGTCTGTCTGTATCGAACTGGTACATTAAAGTCACCCCTGGGACATATAAAATATGGATTATATTTGCAGAGTGGCTTTTTATGTTAATATATGTGCAGGGCCGTAGCTAGTGGGGGTGGGGGGTGTTCAAGGGAAAAGATCCGGAAACTTAAAGAAAATTCTCTTCTTAACCGTTTAAGGAATTTTAGACTATTAACTCAGTTGCTCCCCCCCCCCCCCCCCCCCTCCAACAAAAACATCCTAGCTACGGCCCTGATGTGTAGAATGGGTGTAAACGCAGTGTCCTGTAGAGATTGGTCGTTTTATGAAGGTTGTCCGTTATAGCACGCTTGACTGTTTAATATTTATATACAACATGTATATGTTACTTTACTTAGGTAGGGCTGATGATATCACTGTTCGGTGAATCTTATGGCTTCCACCTAACGTTTAACTACTGATTACCACAAGATATATCTGTGACGTTTTCTTTCAAGTATATCTTTTACATTTTTTTTATTGACGTCATAAACACTGAAGTTTGATGAACAGCCAAAGATCACACTAAGATATCTTGGGACAGTTTTATGTTTACATTTTTAATACATGTCTTCGGTGTGTCTGTAATAATGCATAGGCTGGGACTATGTTTTAAATGTTTACAGTTTTGACATACATTTGTTCAGCCTTTTTGTAATACTACATAGGCTGGGACTATTTTTTAAATGTTTACAGTTTTGACATACATTTGTTCAGCCTTTTTGTAATGCTACATAGGCTGGGACTATTTTTTAAATGTTTACAGTTTTGACATACATTTGTTCAGCCTTTTTGTAATACTACATAGGCTGGGACTGTTTTTTAAATGTTTACAATTTTTACATACATTTGTTCAGCCTATTTGTAATGCTACTTTTAAATGTTTAAATGTTTAAAATGTTTACAATCTTCTTTTTAGCGTGATGGTAATAGTAGGGTAGTCTCATTTATTAATATCTACACTTTTTACAAACATGCTTTCAGCATGTTTGTAATGATATACAGGGTAGGACTGTTTATAATATTTACAATTTACATACTTACTTTCAGCCTCTTTGTCATGCTACACGGGATGAAAGTAACTTTTAAATGTTTACACTTTTTACCAACATGTTTTAGCGTCCTTGTAAAGCTACACAGGGTGGGACTAAATTTAAAATGTTTACAATTTTTACATTACAAACATGTTTTTAGCGTGTTGGTAAAATTAAATATATTATGGAAGTATTCTTTTTTTAAGGTTTAGAGTTTTTACAAACATGGTTTAAAAGTGTTTGTAGTGCTACATAAGGTAGGATTATTTTTAATGTTTACAATTTTCACATACATATTTTCAGCATCTGTGTAATCCTACTACACAGGGTGGGACCAAATTTTAAATGTTTACACTTTTTTCCAACATGTTTTCAGCGTGTTGGTAATGCTACATAGCGTTTGGTCTAAAAAAAAAAAAATCTCTCATTCTGTTTGGGTGGACAGTTTGAGATTTGTCGCCAAGTTGTGAACGATTTCTAGATGGACCAGATGGCTTAGCTTGTGCGTCCTCCATTTTCACCTAAAGCCACGGCCATCCAGCGACTTGCACAGCTCTGGTGAGAAAGCCTGGTACATACGTGAACAATGGTAAGTAAATGGAGACTGGCGAGTCCCTGTGGCTGTTTCAACAACGTCACGTGTATTTAATAGAACTCGAGGTCCTCGTTTGACGATGTAGCAAACAGAAACACGGCTAAACAAAGCTATAGTCATGCTCTTCAAGGCAGAGATAGTTACGTATGTCATCCCCCGTACAATTAAGACGAGGATTTGTCAAATGTGAAAACGGCTCGAGCACCTTAGCCAAGTGATTGCTGAGTTGGGTGAAGAAGGGTCAGCGGAGGACAAACCACCTCTAGACAAAAGGGGTGGGTGCGCGCACCAGTTTGCCTTCAGGAACCTTTCCCCGGCCCACATTGAGGTGTGGGAGCCTTCGCACAAGGACAAACCACCTCCAGACAAAATGGGTGGGTGCGACAACACGTTGCCTTCAGGAACCTTTCCCCGCCCCACATGGCGGTGTGGGGGCCTTCACACAAGGACAAACCACCTCCAGACAAAGTGGGTGGGTACGCGTACCAGTTTGCGTTCAAGAAGCTTTCCCCGCCCCGCATGGAGGTGTGGGGCCTTCACAGAAGAGTCTGAATGACTTCAATACTGATTTTCAGAGCGTTGAGAAGACTTCCTATCTACAACAAAAGGTGAACGTTTCTTTTCACAGCCGAGAGCTGTATAAATAACATAAGGCGATTTTATTTTTTCTTTGCCTGTGTTAACAACGCCTGCATTGAGCACCAGCTGATTGAAGACGAAAGTAATACAAATGAGATATAACGGAATAAAATATGAATGTGTGTAACGCACAAAAACGAGTTGGTCTAATGAGTTGTGAAGTCCGCGTTTCAGAGATTTCAAGTGTTGGTGTACAAACTGTTAAGTTTGTCTTCACATTCACTGATGGCAAATCGTCACAAAGTCTTTGTTGTATTCGTGATGATTCAGATTGGCTTTTGCTACATCTGCACAAGGGTTATGGTTATCATTCTACACGTCACGGTCGTTTAATATCTTGTTAATTCTATACTAGCAAAACACAAATAGTTCGGCTAAGAGTTCCTTCTCTCACTATCTAGACCAAGTGTAACAATAACCGGTTATAGCCCGAGAAGTAAATAAACTTGTATAAATGGTCCTAAAATGAATTCTATGAAGTGGGACATCTTGGTATGTACTAGTTACGATTATCTACTTAATTGCCCCATTATTTGTTTATTGGTGTGTGTAGTCCAAAAGGTGACGACGGGCTGATACTGTATAAAATAATAATAAAATAAAATAAATTAAATTAAATTAAATATAAATATAAAATAATAAAACAAAAAGTGAGCTAGAGGCAATTGTATTCCTACTACATGTATGTGATATTGACAATACCGAAACACACTCTGGTATATGTCATGTCAAAAGAATAACCTATCCATTTTCGTAATAACACACTATTTTTTTATTAAAAGTACATTAACATATCTTTGTGGGGTTTTTTTTTTCATAATTCAGTAACAGTTTCTTTCGGATTCAAAATATCCACCACTCTATTCTCGCATATTTCAATTGAAATGCAAAAGTTATCCTATTTGATCTGTGTACTTCGTGTCAGTGATGTTGCGGTTGGTCAACATGTCTTTCAGAGAGCGGGCATCAATATTTAGGTATTTGGTATATTGTAGACAAAACATAGCCATAGTTTAACACACACACACACACACACACACACACACACACACACACACACACAGACACAGACACAGACACAGACACACACACAAACACAGACACACACAAACACGTGTATATACTATTAAACAAATATATCTGTTCTTTACTTCCCTCTAGCTCGCCGTTCACTAATGATAGAGTGATTTGTATGAATGTATAACAAATCTAACCATCGTGCAGAATGATCAGCAAGATATTTATTTCTGTCATTATACGTGATAAGTTTTAATTTTAAATTGTTTTATTTATTTTATTTTATTAGATTGATGTCTGTTTTAATTATTCAACTCGCACACCAGTGTATGTATTGGTCTTCGTTACTTAATGTTTTACTACTATAATATTATACCATGCACAATGTTGTGTACACTACCGCACTGATTCCCTATTAAGCCACAGTCTACTAGTTTGCCATGTACCATTTACCGGTCTCTTACAAGACGACTCGCAGAATACTAACAGACTAGAAGTAATTCACTTGAAAATCACCATGTTAAAACGAATTTACGAAACTGCAGACGTTTCTTTGTCCACAAGCATTACAACGTCCAGTTTATACTTTACTAGGACGATTGTGGTAACCGTTATAATTTTAATAGAATGGGATTGATGCATCTTTGGTATACACTACTGAATACAAATGATACAACAATGATCGTTAATGATCTAACAATATATCTGAACAAACGTTAATACACAGTTACAAAAAGTGTGTAGTATTTCTACACAAAATTGTTTATCTTTCTTAACTCCTAATTATATATAAATACTAATACTAATACTAATACTAGAAATGCTAACAAGTGTGGAAGGTAAAAATTTTCTGGTAAGGAGTTAATCTCGGTCACTAGTGCTGTCCTCAATGCCGTACGTTGCTCCAGTTTCCACTTCTGGCAATAATCTATGTAAATTTTAAATAAATAAACTGACTTGATATATTATTCAATAACATACAATCTGTTTCATCCAAGTCACTAAAGTTTCCATCGATTTCCATCCGGTTTAATCAGACGATATGTCTATATATTACATTTCAGCATTTCATCTATGCGATGTCAACAACTGGTGCAGTAATTAGTCAAGAGGTATTTTACACAGCTGTATCGTTTTATAATATTATAATGGAGTCACTATAGAGCATGTAATGAAATGCACCGAGTGAATAAAACGCTAACTATGGTTATGTTGTTCAACGACCTGTTGACTAGTGTTAGAAAATGTCAAAAATAATTGACGGAATCGACAAAACCACAAACAAAAAATTATATTCTTAAATTCAGCAAGATATCCTCACCGGTTTCTGCTTAAAATGGAACAATAACGACGAAACATATACCAGGCACATTTACTCAGTAAAATATATAGCATGTACGTTATGATTTGCTATATTAAACGTATTTTGTTTTTACTCTTAAGTTGTTAAACAAAAGCCTTTGCCAATGGACTAAAGTTTTGGTGAAATATTCCTCAACCTTATTTTATCCAGATCTGAGTTATCAACAACAGAACGACCAATAATACATTGTTTACAAGAAAATGTGCTGAATATGTTAGTTTAGTAAGCAACAAGTATAATCGAAAATATTACAATGGCACAAAATTCGGAGACTGTCACCTTAAAATACTATAGATCTTCTATATCTAATACTTACACAAAACAAAAATGGAAATACGTCGTTATTTATGATTTGTATTTGTATTTATTTATTTATTATTATTATTATTAATTATTAATTATTATTATTATTATTATTATTATTATTATTATTATTATTATTTAAAAGTAAAATAATCAGCACCCATTGAGTATCCAATAGTACAAAAAGCAAACTGTTAACTCATTAATAATTATGATAGCAAATTATCATAAAGTTATTTAACGATATATTTTGCAGCAAAGCAACTTATTTCTGCTTGGGGAAATGTTATATGTAATGCATATTATTGGATATGCCAACGTGTAGAGACAGCTGAGAGAATAACGGACATATATCTACAAAGACATAAAAATGTAGGCAAGAAAAAGAAAAGAAAAAAATGTTCTGATACCAGGCGCGGATTTAGTGGGGGCCCGCCCCCCCCCCCCCCCCCTATTTTTGGGGTCTTTTTTTTTTTTTTAACTATAGCATACACTAGAGTGGAATTACATAAAAATGCACTTATTTCCCAAGTCTTTAAATTATATTTTGTTCATGAAAATCGTCAAATATATGTTTCTGCATAAAATGTTACTGACTGTATATTAAACATGTTTCTGACTGCTTTAATATTTGTACTAGGATAACTTTCATTTTATTTTCTCAAAACTATTTTTTCGTACGTACAAAATTAGTTGAAGCCAATATCCAGTTTGGGCTTCTTACAAATATTAAGACGACCAAAAACACATTGGATATACAGACTCTAATATTCTAAACAAGAAAATATATTTAATATGCTAGTTTAATCGTAGAAATATTTTATTAGTTGGAAACATCTTACAATGCAGCAAACGCAGGAATGTCCCTTTAAATGTCATGTCTGACATCACTTCCTATGACGTTGGGTTGGTCTTAATTATTATTACATACCATGGCTGTTGATACACATTGGCCCAGTTGTTCAAAGCAATGTATATTACTGAAACAACTGTTTCGATATTTCTTCCCATTTACCGGCAGCCGCAGTCAACGGAAAACCAGCCTAATATGGGAAGGAGAGATGACCACTTTAACTTTAAAAAAACAGAAGAGACCAGAGTTTATGAAATTTTGAAGATAACAAAAACAGTATGACAATACCAAAAACATACGTTAATATAGCTATTTGTTACTCAGATGCGAGGAAATCGCGTTTCTGGCCACTTAGGAATCTCGGGCGCTTCGCGCCCTCAGGCCCCCCCCCCCCCATTTAAAAATCCTGGACCCGCGCCTGGATACTAATTAAGTATATGGACATATGGTTTTAAAATATCAAAAGTCTGGCCTGGAATGTAGCGTTCTACCAGGGACTGATACAGCAATCAAAGAAATATGATTCAGAAATACAGTTTGTATGCAGAAGAAAGTCCATGTTGAGTATTAACTATAGGTATATGTTACACTCGATGTAGAGTTAAAGAGACATTCCTGAGTTTGCTGCAAATTTTAAGATATTATTGACTAACAGAGACGTTTCAACGATTGTAATTACATATCAAATATATTTTTCTGCATAAAAAATATTAGTGGCTGTATATTAAACGTGTTTCTGATCGTTCTGATATTTGTACTAGGTTAAATTTCATTTTATATCCTACAATATATTGTTTTTGTACGTAGTAAATTATCTGAAGACAAAATCCAGTTTGGGCTCCTTACAAATATTAAGACGACCAGAAACACATTGAATATACAGACACAGAAAATATATTTAATATGTAAGTTTAATCGTAGAAGTGTTTTATTAGTCGGAAACATCTTACAATGCAGCAAACTCAGGAATGTCCCTTTAACACCTGCAAGGAATAAACGCTGGTAACAGTAAATTTCTTTATGTATCTGTCTTTGATGTGATTATTACATGGTGGGTTCATTGCTTGTTAATGGATGTTCCGTGAATTACAGCCAAATGACTACAGATTATACATTTGCATATCATGGTCAGTCCCGCTTGTGTGATAGGCTGATTACTCATTTCGTCACAGAAATAATACAACTCAAATGTATACTTGTTAACCACAGGGTCCAAATCAGTAACGTGAAATATTTGTAGATGATTTATGTATCATTAAATTATTAATACCTGCACACATACATGAAAAACGTAAACATGTTAATGGTTTCATACAAAGGTTCTTAATTTTAAATTAATTAAAGTTAATTATGTAATTATAGTGTTTTTCAAATATAAAGTTAATATATCCAACCTTAACTACTCCTCAAAGGTGTACCAATGTAGTTAATTATTAATGTTAATTATTTGTTAATTCCTTTAATTATTTTATTATGCTAACAAAAACTATTATTATTATTATTATTATCATTATTAATTTATTATCGGCAATCTCTTTTTATGAAGTATCGTCATATAC
>NC_054702.1:71021127-71053627 GCF_016097555.1 Gigantopelta aegis
ACAAGATGTTGACGTTCGTCAAGAGATATAGAGCAATATATTATAATATTGTTTCCAAGTTTTGTAATGTTGTTCGAGTATATATGTCACACAGGGTTTTTGTGTAGTTAATGTTTAAAAAAAGAGAGTATTATTAATGGACATTAGTATATCACAGCCTTTATCTTACATTAAAGAGACTGTCCGGAGTTTGCTACAATTGTAACACGTTTCCAATTATTTTTGTAATAACTACTGATATATATGCGAAGTGTTTTCGTGTTTAAAATATCAGTGTCTTTGTATTGAATGCGTTCTGGCTATTCTAATATTTGTAGTATCTCAACTACATTTTACCTCCCAATAATTTCATACGTACAAAAACACGCAGATAGATAGATATATAAAAGCTAGAAACATCTGGACAACTATGAGGATTAGAAACACACTGACTATAGAGATAAAGTTGTTCTAAACAAGAATATTTATTTAAAGTGTCATTTTAGTTGTTAAAAAGGATTTATTAATTGGAAACATTTTACAATGCCAGAAATCTCATGACAGACTCTTGAACATTAATGTGAGAAAATGCCAGATTTGACGTCCAACGTTTCAATCGTCATCAAAGAAAGCATTGACTGCACTTTGAGTGATTTCCTTTGAATAGCAAAGCTGTCACATAATGGTCGATTACAATAGTCTTCTCTTGTACTTTGATATTCCAATATCTTACTCCACACAATTTTACACGTTTTCAAAAGCAATAGCTAAGTAATATTATATTGAATTAAGACTATTTTCGGTATATGCATCAGTCAAAACTTAGACTTTTAAATTATTTTCAATAACAGGAACACAAAATCAGTAATATATTTTTAATTTTGTTATGTTTTACAAAGTCATAAACACGAATATATACACATTAACAATTAAACAATATTAATGAAACAGTATAAAAGAAAATGTCAAAATTCCTTCTATTTTATTGTTTGATTTTGTAAAAATAATAAATATATTATTATGTTTCCACTTGCTCTTACTAAATTATTTTAAATAATTAAATAACAATTAGTTGGTGTGTGTGTCAGATAAAAATGAATGTTTGGAGTTAAAACCTAAAACCATTTTGATTCGTTATTTTTATTAAAACTATATATATATATATATATATATATATATATATATATATTGTTGTAAATATATGTTCCTGTTTTGGATTAATATTGTACATACTAAAGTTTACTTTTTATTATTATAATTATTGACTGTATACTATAATTTGAAACAGAACTGCATTTAAATAATACATGTATATGTGGTAAAATATTTTTACATGATAAATTAATATACTTGGTAAGACTTTATTAAGATCAACTGATGTATAGTTGCTGGTTGGATGCTCTCCAGAGTTCTTTTTCCTCTAATGACTAGTTTGACATACATTCTTGTATGAATTTTTGCTGCGATGTAAACATTGATTTAAATAAAATCGAATAATAGACGTCATTTGGGTTTTTTACTTTTACAAAGCAAAAATAAATTCTATAGTTGACCACAGGGTAAAATATCCAAAACACGACTATGAATATGTAAAAGGATATTAGTGAAGTTATTTTGAAATTCTACTTGTGTTCCAGTGTTTCTTTCTTAATTTTTTATGTTTTTGTGTCTCTTTTTTGTAAAAAAAAAAAAAAAAAAATCTGTTGCATTTTGAAAAGAATTATAAATGAAATCATTTTAGTGAAAGAAATATTTTTTTCATTACTTTTACGTGAACATGTTTTCTATCAAGAAGTATTAACACTTGCGCTGGTCAACATAAAACATATTTTAGCTTTCCGACACCCATATGGAAAATGACAATAAAATTACCAGCACGACATAAATTTTACCCAGTGAAGGAAAACTGACATGAAAAAGACAATTCCACTCATTACAAATCGATTTATTTCAATGGTTTAAATAGCGGAGACAAACCAGATAGTGATCGTTCCTGCAAGTGAAAAGCATTAACTGGTTGTTGAAAAACAAGGAAAATGGACAAAAAGAGATCCTGCCTTTTCACAGTGAATGATAGTTCTTCGGAATAACAAGGGAAAATTCACCATTCTGTGCTGGAAGCTCTGTCAAATCGAAATCATAATGAGTATTCCACGGTGAAATTCAACAGTAATAAATTATTAATAATTAATTTATTTTGTTCATAATAATATTAAGAATCATCATCCTAGTGCCGAGTAAATGGACTAATAGAATTTGTTTTTTTAAATCAACTTTTGTTTTCGGAATGTAAAAATTAAAACAAATGAACTTGATCTACAGTAAATAAGATTACTGTTTCATGAATACACATACATCATATAAACGTATGACTAAAATACTTAAATATCTTGTGATTTAATCACGAACAATATTCCTTTGTTTAAATATGATTACCATCACTTTTACTTTTTTTAGTTTTATATGCTTCGAAACCGGTTATTTACAAAATAAAATAAATAACAGAATTCGTCCGAGGAATTTATGAGACTCGGCAAACACGGACGAGATTGCAAAATGTTTTTAAATAGATCTAACAACTACTTATCTTCCTCACATTCATCAATATATACACAGACTCTGAGTCGAAATAAAATTATGGTACCTTTCTTGGTTTAAATAGTTGTGAGCTGTACAACGGGTTCAGGTCCCATGAAGGTTTCGACGACACGGTATCATATCGCCAACAGTCCGTGAAGCAAACATTTAAATACACATACCCTGTATAGTGTGTCGGGCGAAACGTACATAGGAGAGAGTCGGGTTACACAAAACAGGCGTTCCTTTCGCTTGCTATCACCTACAAGTATATTATGACTATGGTCACTTACTCACCTCTGTTACCAAACCATAATAATACACTTTTCCCCCAGAAATTACCATCACGAATGAAATGAAAATATCACCACACACACACAGAAAACAACAAGAGTGTTTAAGATCACCTCGTAGGTGTCCTTTTCCTTCCCCCAGACATCAGGCTGTTTTGTTCACTCATTTGATTTTTTGTTTTAGTCGTCTTGGCCCTACTTGGGACAGTTGCACATGTTTTCAAAGCGGAAAAAAGACAGTAATTTTCAAAACAAAACACTGAAATTATATTCTTTCCACTTTTAAAACTGAGGCATCGAAGTCCGAAATCCAGTTCTATGTTTCTCTTTTATAGTCAGTGGAGAGGCGGAGAATGGTTTAACATATTAGTCTGTGATGGGGAATGATCTATGCGCTGGAGGTGGGGGTAATGAGACTGAGCAAGTTGTCCCTGTGACTGGCTTAGTCCATGGGGAGACATACTGGATAAGATGGGCGACCCTCCGCCGTTGTGGTTCTGAGGACCAGGGCTTGAAGACATGTGAGATTGGAGAGGACTCTCCCCCAGCACCGAGTTCTCGTCCCCAGACCCCATCATAAGTTCTCCGTTTGGACCCAGGGGTCCCGGCGGCGTCATCCGCTTCTCCTTCTGCCTCCTGTTGCAGAACCACACCCTAACCACCTCTTTCTCCAGCTGTAACGAATCCGCTAGGCCGGTGATTTCTTGAGCCGCGGGTTTAGGCTGTTTTAGAAAGTGACTTTCCAGCGCTCCTTTGACTGTTATTTCAATACTTGTTCGCTTTTTCCTTTTCCTTCCCTGTGCTGCGATTTTGTCAATACTTGTTGGAGATCCGGTAGTAGAATCGGCCTCCTCCAACCACTTCTGCAACAGCGGTTTTAACTTGCACATGTTTTTAAAACTCAGCTGCAACGCTTCGAACCTGCAGATGGTAGTTTGACTAAAAACGTTACCGTAAAGGGTTCCCAAGGCAAGCCCTACATCGGCCTGAGTAAAGCCCAGCTTAATACGTCTCTGTTTAAACTGTTTGGCAAACTGTTCCAGGTCGTCGGAGGTCGGGGTGTCCTCGTCCGACTGGTGGTGCTCGTGGTTCTCTAGGTCCCGGTCCGGGTCGCCAAGGTCACTAAGGTGCATCTGGTGGGGTGAGGACATCATCCCGTTGTGCATATTCATATACGACGGGTGCTGGAGCTGGCCCGTCCCGTTGGATAACTGCAGGTGCGGCGACGTCGAGACGGGGTTGTGCCACGAGGGTGGGGCATGCATTTGCTGGGGAGGCCGATGGTGCAGCGTACCTGTGTGTCCGTCAAGAATACCATTCACTTGCGTTGGTTTTATATCCTGCGTGTGCATTCCACCCATGGTCGACCAGTGACCCTGGTCCATTCCGTTCCAGTGGTTGTGAAGATGACCCAGATGCCCGTTCTGGTGTTGTGGTGGCATGTATTTCATATCCATCTCTCTGGGTGAGTACTGGGTAGGCTGTGAGACCGGCGCCTGAACTTGCATTTCTCGCATGTCCCTCATATCTCTCATCCCGTGGTTGCCCACGATGTGGTTGAGATTCAACGACGAAGGAACACTTGTGGCTAGGTACAAACCCGTACTACTGGCAGCCATGCTTTCGCCAAGAACATAGGGTTGATCACACTGCCAAAATCCCGCTTGACACCCTGTGGGTTTATTCATGTATTGTGCACGACTCGGGTTTACCACCAGACATCATCATTTGTGATGACGGATGCCTCGCCTTCTCATTGGCCCGGCCGCGCGATTGATTGACAAGCCATTATGGCGGATTAAATTACGGTGTCAAAGCCCACATGTAATCCCATTGGATGATAAGTAATGAAAGAGGCAAGACCGTGCCTGCCTATGCTCTGGTGGTGGAAATAGCCGGCGATTCGATTAATGTATTCAAGAGCAAACAGCCATCTTTGTTTGCTGAAGTAGATCTACAAACACGCAGAAGTGCACATTTGACAGTGAAAGTTGGGCCGTCGCAGCATTCCAGTTTGTTGGCGACAATAAAAACGGAGACGCCAAGCGCTTGAGGGGCGTTGTTCAAAGACCGCTGGGCGGTTGACATAGAAGAAGGGGCGTTGTTGCTTTATATGGATGATTAATTATATTTGTCGAGTAGCACTATGAAGCGTGCAACTTAGTCGGGCAAACGAGATATAGTGAACAGCTAAATGACTAATCTTCCCCTGTACAGCAAAAATAAATATTAGCATTCTCAAGCGCCTTCATCGTAAGTGCTTGATGGCAACCCTTTTTTATACAGAAATAAATAAAGCTGCATTTGTATCAGTCTCATGAAAATGTAGAAGGCACGGAGATTGTCAAATGCAGTCAAAGGGGCAGAATTCTAACCACGCGCTAGCGAGACGTTGCTCGCGGCTAACACCGGTATATGGTAGAGTAAGACGCGCTGCTGGTACCCACATGGTCACCTGTCTTTTAAAATATTTTGACGTGCATATTTATTCAAAATCTGTGGACATTTTAAAGGAAACAGGCAAGGTGAGAACAGTTTACTGTTTATATGAATGGGCTTAATTTGTTGATTTTTATTATAGGAATTTTTAAAACTACAATTTAAAAATTTCAGCGCTCCGCTTGCTTTTGTACTCCTCTGGAATAAACTATATTAATATATTAAAGGGACTGTCATTGTAAAATTAATCCGGATTATCAGACCCGTTTTAACAATTACAAATTAAACGCTTAATACAATTTCTAGTTCCGAATACCAGTGGTTGTATATTCAGTGTGTTTCTGGTCGTCCTAATGTCTATAATGACTAAAACTTCATTTCACTTTACACTATAAACGTTTTCGTATGTTGGGAGGTAAAATCTACTTTCGGCTTCTATAAACATTCAGCCGATCAGAAATGCTTTGTATATAAAGACACTGATATTTTAAACAGGAAAATGCATTTCATATATAATTGGTGTTAATATTGGATGTCGGAAAGGTTTTACAATAATAACAAAGTGAGGACAGTCTCTTTGATTCTACGTATATTGTTTTATAAGACATATTTACAAAGGATCCTGTAAAATGTTCATTATCAGTCGTTGCCTGCCAAACATGGACAATGGTGTAAAACAATTCAAAGATACGCCACTATGTCTCATACTCCAATCAGAGCGTAGCAAATATATCACGTTTTTGTTTTAAATTTTCTTCCAGTTGAATTGACACCCCGATCTTTAGCATGTTTGGCAACCACTTTACTTAAAATCAAGAAATTTAAAAGAATATAATTGGACCATCTCTGTACCTAAAGATACACAAATCTACATGCGTACGCTCACACACAAACACACACATACACACACACATGGAGAGAGAGAGAGAGAGAGAGAGAGAGAGAGAGAGAGAGAGAGAGAGAGAGAGAGAGAGAGAGAGAGAGAGGGGGGATGAGAGAGAGAGAATAATACGATGGAGAGAGAAGAGGAAGTGAGGGAGAGAGGAACAGAAAGTGTGTGTCTGTAACTGAGTACCTGTTTCTTTCTGAATCATTTTGATTTGCCTTGTGCAAGACCGTCGAAAAGACTACTATTCAATGGAATGAGAAAAAATAATGAGACGCTTTGTCACTTCATATTTTGTATACGTCTTTTACACACTGCTTTGAAAGTTTTGATTTCAATTCCACGGGCGGGCTCACTGCCTTTTCTCGCTCAAATTGGATGAGGATCCCAAATGCAAGTGTAGGCCCAGTGGTTTGATTGAAGAGTACAATTGTGTGGCTCTGTAGTCCGCCACACAGGTGGTCCGCTTGAGTGTATACAGTGTGATGGGTTTATTGCCGTCTTGTAAAAAAAAACCTCACAAACATCTCTGACTTAATTTTTCCGAGACGAGGTTAGGGATGCATTAAAACTAACAATTCTAAAACAATTCTGAATAAGAATTAAATAATATTAGTAACCCTACTTTTCTTTTTGTTCGTTCGTTCTTCTTCTTTTTTTTATCTCCTTAACGTTTTCTTACTATGTCTCTTCCTCCATCCCACTCGTTTCCTTTTGTTTTTCTTTCCTCTATCTTTCTGTTCGTTCTCTCTCTCTCTCTCTCTCTCTCTCTCTCTCTCTCTCTCTCTCTCTCTCTCTCTCTCTCTCTCTCTCTCTCTCTCTCTCTCTCTCTCTCTGTGTGTGTGTGTGTGTGCGCGCATGCGTGCGTGCGTTATGAAGAGTGGAACATAGCCCAGTGGTAAACTGCTCTCCAGGAGGGGATCCATGGAAGAGGACCAGAGGGACCTGTCATCCCCCTAGAAAACATCCAAGAGCCCTTTTTTTCACGAATGCCAAACTTTTGTTTAAATGCCCTTTTTAAGTGTTGGTCTATGTGCTCTTTCTCCCCTCCCTAAATCATGTCATGTGTCCGCCTTTGCTCTCCCAGCTATCTCGGTATTTTTGGTGGTAGACATTATTTTATTTTATTTTTAATTTCGATTTAATTTTTGCAATCTGTTTATACGTGCTACTTAATATTTTTAGAATGAATATCTTAACTATCATCAAATACTAAAATAGCTATGCACTTTGATTCACCGATATTATTTAAGAACAAATAAATGTGAACTACTGAAATTATTTTGAGAGAATGGCTTGGCAGGAAGTGGAGAGACGAAAATGATTCCAGTGTGAGCAGTTCTAAATGTTCGCCATTTTATTTTAAGACAACTGATTCTTCGTATCGAACAGCGTATATTACTATTTACACGCATAATACTTACTATCAAAGAATACAAATTTACAGTGAACTAATATTTAGCTTAGATCTATGAGAATTCAACACTTCAAAGTCGATTTTACAAAAGGAAATATAATTTAAAATATTTCATAAAGAAAACAGTTGATTGAAACAGTTTTCTCGTATTAATTGTTGTAAATGATTCCCCGAATTTGGACTAATTTTACTTAATTTTTAATTTATGTCAACAACGTAGAATCTATCATTTACACTTTAATATTAATACCACAAGCTTTCAAAAATGATTCCTAATTAACATAAACAGTTATTCCATCTGTGAAAAAAGACACCGCATTTCATTTTATACCATACCCGGGGGGTGCGTACGTGCGTGTGTTCTGTAATGTCTTTTTGATCCGTTTTCTTGTACACCAGGACGTGTTGTTCTGCCGTTGTCGGTGAGATGAAAGTGACCGTGGTGTGACGTCGTTCCCGGCGCATTTCTTTGGCAGTTCACATCCTCGGCCAATACACGCCTTGGGCTGTTTATCTTCGGCCACCGGTGGGCGCGTGGCTACAGCGAGTTTAGTGTCAACTTTAATTTGTCTAGAGTCCATTTTATCAGTGTGCGTCTATTGACATCAGTGATTGCATCACACTTCCAGGGCCAATTAGCTGATAGGAGAATACACCAAGTGAATTAGGTCTCAATTCGTGACACATCTAGTAAATCGCGAGCAAATGCCTTCTGTTTACTCCGGGGAATATGCAATGGTTTTCTTCAAATGAAACAAATTATCGTCCCAGCAGAAACTTAAACATGGGATAATCAAAAAAGAAGAAAATAGCGATGGGAAAAAACTGAAGAAAACTAATGAAAGAAACTACAATAGAATGTTAAGATTAAGAAATGATTAAAAAAAACCCAAAACATTGTGATTAAATTGTCAGACATACACACAGATACACACAGACAAACAGAAAGCCAGAGACAATTTGTAAAATATTATAAAAATAATTTAAGTATAGCATAAAATAATACTATCGAATTTGCCAAACGTTTCTTTGTTGTAAAATTTCAAAACAGAATTTCAATACAATAAAAGGGAAAATTGGTTTTATTTAACGACATCACTAGAACATACTGATTAATTAATCATCGGCTATTGAATGTCAAACATTTAGTAATTTGAACACGGAGTCTTCAGATAAAACCCGCTACTTTTTTTTTCCATTAGTAGCAAGAGCTATTTTATATGCACAGGCCAGAAAATCCCATTGCATTTTATATACTCCCAGTCATGGGGCACTTGTTGAAACAGGAAAACTCCGAGATGGTGGGGACTTACGACCCAAGCACCCTAAGCGATCAGTCAGTAGACTGAGCTACATCTCGTCAATTCTCTGTGATAACAGTAGACGTGTTTAAACTTTTTTTTATATCTATAAACATTTTATTTACCGATCCCGTAAACTCCACAATATTTTAAATGTTCATCTTATTTTATCTTATTTGATTTTGTATGATGACAGCGTCAAATACATGTAGAGGTTAACCATTATTCCAAAATAGGAAATGTTACATAATTGTATGCAGAAATAAAATGATTTATTACATACATATTCAATCTTACTATAGTGATAAAGGCATTTTGACACCGTGTAATAAATTTATGTTGTATCGCACATACATGTATGTGCAATATGGACCGGAACTTTTAAATGGGGATTTCCCTTTTTAGTTTTACTGCAGTAAGCGCCTTTTAGTTACTGACGTCATATATGATTCACAAATTACGTCACGTCGTATTTGAAACATTACACAAGTCTGCCGCAGAGTAAGATTCTTGACGTTAAGTAAATCCATGAAAGGAGTATTAATCATAGATTTAAGAAAGAGTTGTTATGACGTTAAATTATAAACCGTGTTTGTAAAACATAAAAGAAGGTATGTAATAAATACAGAACTTCACATACGTTGTTTTCGCTTCCTATCTATTGCACTCGTTTATTTTGCACAAGAACATACCACTCGACCGCTATGCGGTCGAGTGGAATATATTCTTGCGCAAAATAATCTCGTGCTATAAATAGGAAGCGAAAACAACTTATGTGAAGTTCTGTTTATGTATTTATCTTTAGAGCAAAATGGTTGACTGTTTTAATAAACTTAAAGAAAGGTCATATATTTCAATTATTTATTATTTTTAAATTCCTTTTTTTTTTCTTTCCTTTTTTCATCTGTTGTTAGTTAGTCTGTTTTTAGTCTCACTACAGTTTGCTATTTTATTTCCCTGAGGAAGTTTAACGTTTTAAACGAAAGGGGATTTTAAGATAGTTTTTAAGGCAATTATAAAATATTTTATATTATTGTTTTCGTTAGTCAATATTATATATGGGACATAAATGTAATTTTCACCTATGATTATTGACATAATGTTATATAGATATAAAAGAACAAACAGTAACTAACTTGTTTCCTCCGGTATTTACGATGAATCTTGGGATCGGTGAAATGATTGCCTCAAGGTTGCGTAACACGACAGGCAAACAATATTGATGAAGAGGTCATAAAATAAAGTGAACCATTAAATAGTTTAGCTGTTAGCACACTTCGGCTTAAACTGGTTCAGTCTGCCCCAGTATATCAAAATATCTAACCTATGCGCCACTGTTGATTATCGAATGCAATGTTAGTACACCCCCCCCCCCCCCCACACACACACACACAAAAAAAAACACTACATAAAACGCATATACTAAATGCAATCAAATGCATGATCAATTGGAGAAATTTTAATCATGAATTAATCAGGAAACAATGTTTTATTTAATGACGCACTCAGCACATTTTAATTACGATTATATGGCGTCGGATATATGTATAAGGATGACAGAGATAACTAGAGAGGAAACCCGCAGACTCAACACCATGGGCTACTTTTTTTTTTATCATAGCAACTCGTAGTCTTTTCAAAGAAATTCGCTTCATTTTTTGTTAGCAGCCAGATAACTTTTTAAAGCACTATCCCACATACAGGGCAGCACATACCACGACATTTGATATACCAAATGTCTTGGCATACTCGCTGAGACAGAGAGAGGTCGGTGTAGTGGAAAAAAATCCAATTAGATAATGGGTCCACCGAACGGATTCGATCCTTCGACCCAACTACTTCAAGCGAGTGCATTACCGACCAAGCTAGATCCCAACCGAGATTGTAAATAAATAATTTCTTTTCGACAAGACACGTCGATACATATCTCAACAACACAAAATTTACCATACAGTGTTTACCAATTGTTGACCTTTAACTTACGAACACATGAGACCATGAGACCGTGCAGCCGATCCAATAGTCCACCACCCTTCATGTCTGCAACAGATCAACGGTGCACAATCCTGCAAACACCAGAACCATGTAATCATAATAGTGAACCATGTCTCGTGTGGCACTTACAATTAATAAACCATAATTATAATTCCATTCAGTAAGAGTCAACAAGGGTTCAACGTTATGTAATAATTAGAAGTCGACACAACAGATTCTACGTGCATTGTTTTGAGTTCAGACTCTTTTAATTTTTACACACATGTGTTCATTAACATATTTACTATAAAGGCATGTTACTGGATTTTGTTCCATTGTCATATACATGTATGGACTTTAAAATGGACAGTCTACAGGTACCTCAGATATCCAGTATTACATGTTGATGTAGCAGTTCAAGTATACCTGTACACCTTGGCACCTCTAGTTCACAGAAAACCACAGAAAGACCCATTTTGTGGGAAGAAAATAGTAACAAGAATTATAACTGGAAGTTACTTTGAACAGGCTCAAATATACAGTATTTATTCATTGATTGATAGAAATTAAACAAAACGTTGAATGACCTTGATTCTTAGGCACTTTGTCTGTATGTACTGATTGCCAAAAGTTAAAATTAATTTTGTACACATTTTGGTGAGAATCAAACTTAATACAACGATATGACCGTTAAATCGATAAAACTAAATAACTTTTAGCTAATTTCATACTATGGAAGAGACGGAGAATGCTACACGATGACCGTTAGATACCAGTTATCTTACGAGTTGTGTCAGACCGAATCTAACCAACGAAAGCGAGTTGTATAGAGTTTTGAACAAGGAGTTGTAACATAAGTTGTAAGGTAAGTAACATAACACGAATGTAGTATTCTGTTTCTTACTTATTCTCAAACACGAGGTTTAAAACAAATTTAAATGTCTTTCCCAAATATTTACGGCGTTGGCGCTTGCAGGCAACTTATGCGTTACAGAGAAATCATTTTAAGGTTAACTTATATGTCACAGAGCAATCAATTTCGATCCTGCTTATTTCATTGGATGATATGGCTGTGGCAACCGGGTCATCACGTAAGAGCAGCCAATCGTCTTTAAATCGATACCACACGTGTGTCATTGTTACGTGAAATAATAAATAACGAATGGTGTTCTCGTCAAAGAGTATGTATGAAAATTGTTGTAAAGATCACATTGAAGGTGACATGATATCTTATTTATTATTTTGGGTCTTTGTATTTTCCGGGTTAGACCATTCCCATATTTTTTTTATTTTTTTTTTATTTTTTTTTTTTTTTTTTTTTTTTTGGGGGGGGGGGATTTTCATTTCGGTATACAACATATGAACGTAATTACATGTTGCTTAATGGCCATGATAAAGTCATATTTACTAAACAATTTTAGTTTTAATAATTTATTTATTTTCTATAAATCGATCATATTACTCATTATAACTCTTTATTATAATGATGTTAAGTATATTAAAGCTAAGGGAAAATTAGAAAATAGCAAGCAAAACAAAATGATATGGAATAACCTAATACGTATGTTGTCAGAAGTACAACACAGCTATCAGATAGTGTAATATCACACGGTCTGACGTTTGACGTGTTCGAATACCTCAATTCAAGATGCTTATTAACGCCATTGTTAGTCTCAGTTAAGTGGAAGTGGCTGTTGTTGAAAGGTACCCTCACAGATTAAGCGAAATTAAAAAAGAATGGACACTTTCAAGGCGTGTGCGGACACCTTCCGCACGCGCTGCTGATCTACACTGTAGCACCTGTCACCAGCGGACAACAAGTGTCGTGATCCACCCACCGGTCACCCACTCATTGCTGGGTGTCCGAGCTTGCGAACCGGCCATTATACTAATCAGAATTACTCAACAAGAAACCCGTCGGGTGTCAGGTGAGCCTTAATTAGCATTGTCCTTGGTACGTGTACTCATCTAAGTGACAAGTGTGTGTGTATCGAGATACAAGGACTCGCCATTCCGGTTGGCCGCGCCTCACACATGAACAAATGTTGCATGACGATGAAGCAGCTTGTGGTGTCATTAATCGTCTGTCCTCATTTTGATTAGTTTTTCAGTTCGCTTGAGTAAACTAATACATTTCTTTCATATTTTTGTATACCTTACAGTAGTAGTAGTAGTAGTAGTAGTAGTAGTAGTAGTAGTAGTAGTAGTAGTAGTCGTAGTAGTTTTTTTTTTTTGGGGGGTGGGGGGGGGGGGGGGGGGCAACTGAGTAGTTAATAGTCTAAAACTCCTTAAACGGTTAATTAATAAAGTGTAAAGATAATTTTATATTTATACTATCCCATTTAAAAGTGCGTCCATTTTTTTTTTTCATTTATTATTTTAAGTAGTTTATAGATAAAATTTGCTTTAAAGGCGCAGTCAAAATTTATTAACCTCCATCTCCTCATTAATATTTTTGGCTTTAATGTTCTAAATTGGCCTTAGTAGTTAGGAAATCCCTGTCCCGTGTCAGACCCCCAATCTTATCGGAGGCCGGACTCAGGATAGGCGTGTTCGAAACCATAGTGGTACATGGACACGTTAAACCACTTAATAATAATAAACGGTTAAGAAGAGAGTTTTCTTTAAGGTGTTTTTTTTCTTTCGAATTCCCCCCCCCCCCCCCCCGCTAGCTACGGCCCTGAGTAGTAGTAGTGGTTGTGGTGTGGTAGTAGTAGTAGTAGTAGTAGTAGTAGTAGTAGTAGTAGTAGTAGTAGTAGTAGTAGTAGTAAAAAGACGAAGTAGTAATAGCAGCAGTAAAAACAGCAACAGCAGCAGTAGTAGTAGTAGTAGTAGTAAGTAGTAGTAGTAGTAGTAGTAGTAGTAGTAGTAGTAGTAGTAGTAGTAGTAGTAGTAGTAGTAGTAAAAAGACGAAGTAGTAATAGCAGCAGTAAAAACAGCAACAGCAACAGTAGTAGTAGTAGTAGTAGTAGTAGTAGTAGTAGTAGTAGTAGTAGTAAGTAGTAGTAGTAGTAGTAGTAGTAGTAGTAGTAGTAAGTAGTAGTAATAGTAATAGCAGCAGTAAAAAAGCAACAGCAACAGCAGCAGCAGTAGTAGTAGTAGTAGTAGTAGTAGTAGTAGTAGTAGTAGTAGTAGTAGTAGTAATAGTAGTAGTAGTAGTAGTAGTAGAAAAAGAAGTAGTAGTAGTAGTAAAGGTAATAGCAGCAGTAACAGCAGCAGCAGTAGTAGAAATAGTTTTAGTAGGCGTGGTAGTAGGCGTAGTATAAGTGGCAGTAGTAGTAGTAGTAGTAGTAGTAGTAGCGGCAATAGTAGTAGTAGTAGTAGTAGTAGTAGTAGTAGTAGTAGTAGTAGTAGTAGTAGTAGTAGTAGTAGTAGTAGTAGTAGTAGTAGTAGTAGCAGCAGCAGCAGCAGTAGTAGTAACTATAACAATACTAGTTTTTGTTTGATTAAAATAAAAACCACAAATTAACAAAACAAAAAGGAAATAAATCATTAAAAAGTAAACGACTAGTACTTTTAATGTTTTACTTAAAATGTTTGAAACATAAAGAGAAGTTGAGCAATTGAGCAATATAACGAGAAGTAAAACATATGTCATTGCGGCTTTGTGTTCTTTGAAATAACTAAATGTTAATATGTCATTAGAACTAGAATGGCACACGCACATGACTACTGAAATAAAATATGTCAGTAGCAGTGAAAAGTTTAATGAAGATCTCTTACAAGGCAGACACATTAAAAAAAAATTAAATCTAATTCTAAGAAGTGGAATGAAGAAAAACAATTTGACAGTTTAACTGATATTCCATAACAATAATATTTACTTTGAAGAAATTACTTTTATATACACATAAGTGCAATTATTAGCATAACTATCTTTGTTTAATCTAACCGTACTTACTTCTTGAGAGATACCCAGACAAAACAGACTATAATTCTACATTGTTTCATTCGCCCCTGCAATACAATTCGTCAAAAGCATTTTGAAATCTGGCATTAACTTTTCTCAAGGAGTATAGCATTGTTTTTTTCTTCTAGCAATTGTTAAATTCAGTAACATAAATTTTGTACCCAAAAATATATAAAATAAACATTTAAACGGAAAAAAATATTTTACTGTTGAGATTGTGATAACTCTTAGGTCATAAAATGAACTCATAAAAACGTTCTTGGCAATGAAATGTTTTAGTATTGTCGTGAAGTGTACATCAATGCGGGATCTACATTTTATTTAATGTAAATTATCTGTATAGACTGTCTGCTTGAATTGCACAATATTAGAGAAAGCACACTGAAACAAGACAATTTACTATTGTGCACATTACACATTAAATTGATTAAATTAACAACACGTCTTACATTATAATTATACATTGCTGCATTAATACTGTCAGGTCTCTACACCGACTGCTGTCTGACTAAATACCAACAAATAACCGTTAATATCTGTGATGGACAGACACACCAAAAAAACCCTATAGTGTTTGTTCAGGACAGCGTGCTTAACCATTAGCTTAATCTAAACACGAAGAAAAAGAAACCATACAGACAGAAAAGTAAAGAGACAAACAAACCAAAGCAATAAAACGCCTAAAATAACCCCAAAATCGAAACCAAATAGACAGACTTCGTTTACATGTATGTAAAAATTATATATATTAAAAAAAAAAAAACATCGCTGCTACTACACATGCCCCCCTTGTCCTACCCACCCCCGCTTCCTACGTCAATGATCTCTAAGATTCTATAATGTTCTGTTAACAGTTGATATATTATTTTAATTATAGTAAAATATGTATTCAGGGCCGTAGCTAGCAGGAGGTGCAAGGGGGGAATCCCCCCACCAAAAAAAAAAAAAAAATCCAAAAAAATAAATAAAAAAATAATAGAAATGGCTGCACAATGGTATTTCAGAGCCTCTAAATTTCATAATTTCCTGGGGGAGGGGCATGCCCTCGTACCCCTTCCATGCACGTTCTTTCATGAATTCATCTGCCCACCCACACAAATGACTAATGGACTAATGATTTTTTTTCTTTCTTTTTCAGCATGGTATGCTGTCATAGTGTGACTACGTCATGTCAACTCGGCCGAATGATCGGACCGGCATTACTGCAGTATCGTAATCTATGGGATGCGGTTTATTAGTGTGATATAGGTCGTTACGAAAGAGAACAGTAACAAACAACAGCGACACTGTCACACGTCAACAGGCCCCGCTGTTTTAACAGTACATATCAAACGTTACGGTCCCCTTAAAGCTGCCGTTTATAGCAAAGTTTAGCAACAAAAAAAGCTTGTTCGAAATCCATCCAATAAAATCTGAGCTAATAGATACAGTGACGAATCAAGTGACTGTATTGTAAGGTATGATATCGCAGTGTTACGTGTCAACGTGTTCTGTTGTACGGGTTTATGTGTTCCGAATTCTAACTGCTTTTTAAAATGCAACAGTTAGATATTATTTAAGTTAAGAATAACATTTTTCAGTTTAAAGTAAATAATTATTTGAGCATTTTGAAAACCTCAGCGCATTTATAAATTACGATTATTTATTTGGTAGTGATGTCCCAATGATCGATAATCGTAAAACATATATATCGGTTAGATTCTACCGATGTGTTCTATCGATGTATTCTATTGTATGTTTCCCCACAGCTCTTTACACTGTGTTTTACATAATTATACAATTTTTATTTTTAATGGAAATAATCATATATTGATGTGCTTACCTTTATTTGACACTTAATAGCCGATCTTTATTTTTGTGCTGGGTTGTCGTTAAACATTCATTCATTCATCCATCCATCCATCCATCCATCCATCCATCCATCCATCCATCCATCCATCCATCCATCCATCCATCCATCCATTCTTCCATCCATCCATTCTTTCTTTCTTTCTTTCTTTCTTTCATTCATTCATTCATCATTAATTCATCATTCATTCATCCATCCATCCATCCATCCATCCATCCATCCATCCATCCATCCATTCTTCCATCCATCCATCCATCCATCCATTCTTTCTTTCTTTCTTTCTTTCATTCATTCATCATTAATTCATCATTCATTCATTCATCCATCCATCCATCCATCCATCCATCCATCCATCCATCCATCCATCCATCCATCCATCCATCCATCCATCCATCCATCCATTCTTCCATCCATCAATCCATCCATCCATTCTTTCTTTCTTTCTTTCATTCATTCATTCATTCATCATTCATTCATCCATCATCATTCATTCATTCATTCATTCATTCATTCATCATTCATTCATTCATTCATTCATTCATCCATTCATCCATATTCATTCATTCATCCATCCATCCATCATTCATTCATTCATTCATCATTCATTCATTCATTCATCCATCATTCCATCATTCCATCATTCATTCATTCATTCTACCGATGTGATGATCGATTTTAAAAATTCACAATCGATTATCGCGGAAAATGTTGACTGTAATTGTTCCTACAGTTTAGTCGAAGAGAAAACTCGCTGCCGCCACGTAGACTACCCCCAGAAAGGTAGCAGCAAGGGTTATTTTATAAGCAGGCACCACAATTTGACAAAGGCCGTGGTATGTGTTTACCTGTCTGTGGGAAAGTGCATATAAAAGATCCCTTGTTGCATTAAAAACAAATGTCGCGTGTTTCCTCTGATGACTACGAAATGTTTGACATAAAAGATAATAGCCAGGGTAGTGATGTAGGTCTGGAGGATTCACAGACAGGCAACAGGGGTGGTGCTCGTCAATTTGACGTTTTCAATATTTACACTAGTAACGGGTAAAACCCCTGCGGTTCGTCAAGCACGCACGAATCCGACGTGGCATGCCCCTGATTAAACGTCCAATAACATTTTGGGGGATCCTGTCCCATTCCTCTTGGAGAGCGGCGCCTAATTCAGCCAAGTTGGTTGGCTGACGTTGATGTTCTCAGAGACGTCGTCTGATGATGTCCCACATGTGCTCAATGGGTGAAAGGTCTGGGCTTAGAGATGGGACGATCATCCACATTTCTGGTTTGTCGATATCGTGCCTACAATCGGCTACTGACTGATTGTGACACATTAAGTCTACGGGTCACAATTCGCTGGGCGGTGCCAACTTGGAGCCTGCCTACAGCTCTGAGATGTCTCTGACGTTGGAGACGTTACATTATTGAAAAGTTACATAATTTTGTAAAAAATGTGATAGCAAGGTTATGATTTAGTGTTCCAGTAACAAACAAGAAAGAATATTGCCACAGTGTGCACACACACACACACACACACACACACACACACACACACACACACACACACACACACACACACACACACACACACATACACACACTAAGTGTTCAGTTTCAAATCACTTCCTTCGCGCGTGCCACGTCACGTGCTTCGCGATCAAAACAATCAGTCGGTGCCGGTTTTTCATGCTCTTTGAGTGGGAACATTAACGCACATTTGTGCACTTATTTTGAGTTTTAAATCTTATTTCATTCTATAATTATTGATATTTGAAATGGACTATCCTCTATTTATTTTTAACAGTATATTTGGTAGGAGAAATGTGATGGAATCATTTCGATTACATACTCAACATGTTTTGAAATTTCTTACATATATTGAATTTCATTCTAAATTTTAATTTTACATGCATGTGATATATGTGCGGTTTTTGCACAGCCCTTTACATTGTATTTAAATACATTTTTAAGTGGTTTATAATGAAGTTGATCATCAATTCATTGATATATATTTACCTTTCTTTGGCATTGAAAAGCCAATGTATTTTTGTTCGGAGGTGTCGCCAAAGATTAATTCCTTCATTGAGAGGAAACATGCTTTCACATGAATGTAATTGACGATTGGCAGCAAGGAATATTTAATATACACTTTCCCACTAAATAGCAGGGAACATACCACGTGGAGCCCAGGTTTGTACAAACACCTAAAAATACGGAAAAGTGCTATTCGTTTTGTATGACAGGAGAAAACCCTGGATCACTATGCTCTATTGCACCATTCTCTGTTAGTTTGGCCCCGATACGACCCTGAAACCTAAGATGGACTGACTCTAAATTCGAGCATGAACTAGGTTATTAAAGTTCTAATCAAAATTGTACCCAATGCTTCTTGCACAATCCATGAACACATCTTCAACATAGCAATATAATATAATATAATATAACGTAATTGTTAAAATAAAACTGTCATTGAAAGTAATTTTTACATAACATTGCGATATTTTACGGTAAATAAACACCATTCACCCAGGGGCAATGTACGAATCGGGGAGGCATGCTAGGATTTTTTTAATGTGTTGTATTTGAAATGCAGCTTAGGAATGAACAGTTTTCACATAAAAAATAAAACCGTTCGATCCACACCTGTCGTAAATGTAGAACGAAGCATTTTAATTACTTTTTGCTTTTTTAAATAAAAGACAAATTATGTTATTAATCACTATTTTGAAAACTAAATGTGCACGATGAATACTTTCTATCGAGTATTACAAGCTCTTGCACACTCTTGACTACTAGTACGTGGATATAAAAACATGGGGCGGAGCATAGCCCAGTAGTAAAGCGCTTGCCTGATCCGCGGTTGGTCAAGGATCAATCTCCGTCGGTTGATCCATAATTGGGCTATTTATCGTTCCACCCAGTGCACCACGACTGGTATACCAAAGGCTATCCTGTCTGTGGGATGGTGCATATAAAAGATCCCTTGCTACTAATTGAAACATCAAGCGGGTTTCCTCTCTAAGATTATAATATATAAAACAGTTTACCAAACGTTTGACATCCAATGGATGATGATTGATAAATCAATGTGCTCTGGTGGTGTTGTTAAACAAAACAAACTTTTAACTTTTAACTTTATATAAAAACATCACTCTACAGGTAAACCAGGCAAGGCAATCCTGACGAAATTACACGAACGGGACCGGAAAGTATGTTATTTTATACCTGACTATTTTACTTCTTATTAACCTCAGCTGCCCTACCAAGACGTTGTTCATCATTTACCTGGCTTACATAATTACATAATTATTTCTCAATGTTTCAATTTCGTGAGATCATGCACACCATATTCGGGTTCAATTATTCGAGAGAATATCTTATGTGTGGTGTATGCAATCGGTAAAATTAGGTCTACCTTCTTTTTTTTCATTTCATAAATAAAATGCAATTATTTGATAGACGTACCGTGTGATACTAGCTATCTTCCACAATTAGACAGAGACCGTATCTGATTCAGACGGGATTACTGGCTAGGACAGATGGAGAAATGATTCTCCATTCGAATGCGTCTAACCCATTATGACGTCACTTAAGTGGAAATTAGATCTATTACAGACGTCGCTATTGGACACGCTTTGCTTATGACCAATGACAGAATATTAGATTCGTCTTGACCAATTGCGTATTAGTTTCATACGTCACACCAAAGCCAATGCGATTTTGGTTTCGATCCTTCAAAATTCCAAGTGCATGTATTTTTTAGCAAATTGTCTCCCATAACTCAGTATAGAGTGGCTCATTACAATTTTATAATTTATATTGCAGTAATTTATATGCTAAATTTTATTATGTTGTAATGAGGTGAGACTTTAATAAACTATATGTTTGTTTGTCTGTCTGTCTGTCTGTCTGTCTGTCTGTCTGTCTGCACTAGTAAAGACCAAACCTTTAAAGACTGCAACAAAGTTCTATTTGCACAGTCACTCTGCGATCACCTTTTCTCTCTATTGATCACACGTGTATATTTGATCAGATTTCATAGTTCATCGCTAGAAAGGTAAATATGCTTAGTGGGTGTTTTATAAGAAATAAAGAATTAACAAACGCTGACAGTGGTCTGTTGGCACTTTCTTTTTTCGCTATCCCGAAATGGCCGCACGCATACTAAGTGAACATGTGTTTGTTTTACGCAAGAGATGATCGCTTCGTTACTAACAGTGCTCTCAAGTGACAAGATAATTGCTCTTCAAACTGGTCGGAGACTGGTAACACGTACCATTAACGCTAGGGTATCGCTTTAGATTACAAGGCGGCCCAGAGATCCGTCCATCCTTATGACATGGAGCGGTTATTATCGTCGCCGGCCAATCGGAGTTGACGAAGTAATTACCTCGAGAATTCTCAACCCAGCCACGTGTGCGATTTCGACTGGTATCAAGTAAAATGAAACAAGCTACGCTGCCCATTGTAATAGCGTAACAAATTAGCCGCACCGGTTTACGTGTTTGTTTTGATCTGTAATTAAACAATTACTGGCCATAATGTCACCTTAATTAGCTCTTTCGTCTTCAAAAGGTACCGGATTGGCTACAGGGTTCGCATGGCGTGCGAAGTGAAACCTTTAACATTCCCAACAAGTTTGAGTGCATAAAAAAGGGTTTGGTCGTAGGAACACGAACGCACGGAAACGTTTTCTACACGGTGTTACAGGTGTAGCTTTACTAATCTGACTTAATCTAAATTAGTTTACAAACCGACGGGGTTCAGTGTGGATTTAATGGATTTAGGAAGGGTTGCACCACACCGGATTGACATCTGCATTGTTCCTGCACCTGATATCCTCACGTTTTGTGTCGCAATTAACTAAAACAAAAATGTCACCCCAATTACCATTCTGTGTGTAGTTTCTCTCTTGTGGTGTTCCGCAGCCATTGGTGTATGACGCGACACTTTTATTTTACATATATGTTACCTGTTGTTTAATTAAAAATTTAATAATGAAAACGAATACACTATGCATGGATGCAAACTAGATACACGTAGTCAAGCAGGTGGTACGTTCTGTGGTTGTGATAAAACGGAAAGAAACAGTTTAAATATTGTCACGAGCAATACTTTAGACACTGAAAAGAATATTATTTGAAGTGGGTGGGGGCGAACTATTGACTATTTATGGCAATTCACGACCCATCTCGGTGGTGTAGTGACTGAAAGTAAAAGTAAAGTTTGTTTTGTACAACGACACCACTAGATCACATTGATTTATTAATCATCGGCTATTTGATGTCAAACATTTGGTCATTTTGACATATAGTCTTAGAGAGGAAACCCGCTATATTTTTCCATTAGTAGCAAGGGATTTTTTATATGAACCATCCCACAGGCAGGATAACACATACCACGGTCTTTGATATACCAGTCGTGGTGCACTGGCTGGAACGAGAAATAGCCCAATGGGCCCACCGATGGGGACCGATCCCAAACCGACCGCGCATTAAGCGACCGGTTTACCACTGGGCTACGTCCCGTCCCGGGTAAAGAGTAAGTCATCGATTTAAAGCTGACGGATACTGTGTTCACCGACTCATTGGGTAGGTGTAAAGCCACTACACCTCCCTTCCTCCCTCCCTCTCTCTCTCTCTCTCTCTCTCTCTCTCTCTCTCTCTCTCTCTCTCTCTCTCTCTCTCTCTCTCTCTCTCTCTCTCTCTCTCTCTCTCTCTCTCTCTCTCTCACTAATCAGTAACCATTAACCCAATGTACTGCACAGACAGCACAGATAGCTGATGTGTGCCCAAGATAGCGTGCGTGAACCTTAATTGGATATAAGCACGAAAGTAAATGTAAATGAATGAATGAACGCTACCTTGCGAATGATTTTGATCACAGACGTAATTTCGTATCATCTAGAGAACAACATAGCAACATCTGATAATAATAATAATAATAATAATAATAATAATAATAATAATGTTCTAAAGTTGATTTATATACTGGCATCTATTATTTTTTAAATAGGACACACAACAAAATTCTTATGGTACTCAAGTAGATATTATAGCCCTGCCTTCCTGCTGGTTAATACAGGCAATATACTTCACGTAAAGACACTAAGTTAAATTAGAATTAGGTATAATACAGTAGACTGTTTTGGGGGAGGCCCATGCAGATGAATAGATACATTTCATACATGAATGTTGTTAATAAAATATATAAATGTGTTTCGTAATGTTTTACCAGTTATATTTTGAAGTACCAAATGCTATAATAATAATATTACTAAATAATACAAAGCGGGGCGCGTGGTTAACGTTCTTGATAAATTCAACAGTTTCAGGAATTCGTAAAATTGGTAGATGGTTTAACGTTCCTAGAGAAAATAGAATATACAACTTTGTAATACTGATATTGGAGATGAATACAATTAATTTATTCAATTTTAAAAATGATAATATTGAAAACATTAGAAGAATATATATAAAACAATATTATAGAATTAATCCTAGCGGGGTTTTTTTTGTAAATGACAAGTGTGCTGTCATTATGTAATGCACCATTATTTAAAAAAAAACCTAGCTATATTTATAAACGAATTTATCTAGACTTGTGAACTGACGTTTCTCTGCACATTTTAGCTATTTTGACTCTGCATCTTGTGTTCTATGTTAACTATAGATACTTCTATGTTGACACCTGTTCCTGTCAATATGTTAATTATGTATTTGAATTGTCCTCTTGTTACACATTATAATGTGTCTGAATGTTGTTTAATATTTATTTTTTAAATCTCGTAAAACCATCATTATCACACATGGTTAGGTTACATACCTGAAATATTCACAATTGGTTTTTATTATTATTATTAAATAAAAATATAATTTTAATCTCAGTAATTTTCTTTTAATATATATATATATATATATATATATATATATATATATATATATATATATATATATATATAGTATTTCTTGGTATTAATTTAGGTTTACGGAATAATGAGCATGAAAACAAACAAAACGCCTATGCAATATTGCTTTTTAATATCAAGATAATATTAAGATATCTATGGAAAACATTTATATAGTTTTAATGTGTCATTATTGTCTTAATGTGTTTGTTATGTTTATTCATTTGATTTCGTTTTCGAGGTTGTTAGGGTTTTTTTATATTTTGTTTTAAAAATATTTTGTTTTATGCATGAATGTATTAAAACATTTTGAAAACGAGCACAGCAAACCCATACGGATAGACAACTTAGTTATGAAATATAAAATAAAACCACAAATCTGTCTTGTTTCAAACAAAGATCACATATACGTGAAAGATGTAAAATTTAATATAGTATAATATAATGTAGCCACGTAACTCTCCCCTCTACCACCCCCCTACCCCCTCCCACAGCGAAACAAGAAAACCATGCTATGTCTACAAATGTTGATAGAATTTTTTTTTAATAATAACATTTTTAAAAAAATGAGACGTTTGTCGAACCTTAACACACCTGCGCGAAAACGCCACCCCATTTGTTTACGAAACAACCGAAGCTAACTTAGCCTGCCAATATTAATCCCGCACCAAAAGGTATTGTGTCATTCCCATGGCGTCCGCTCAATTCGCGCAAATATGCGGAGCAACACAATGTCCCACAGCTTCGTGTGCTGTTCCAGTCATAAAAACGTCGGGGGTTTTAACTAAAGAGACTTGTTCTCGACAGATTCGGTTTTCTCTCCTTTTTCTCTCTGTTTGTGTAGTGTCAAATTGCTTCGAGTTAATTTCTTTATTTAATTTTAGTCAGATTTAAAAAATGGCAGTGGTTGACAAAATAGCCAGCTTATGAATTTTTTCTTTCCAGTTATAAAAGGACCTCCCGTACGTACAGCTATTATATACCCAGTAACAAGTTGCCAGTATGTCATTCGTTGTTTATTGGATTTATTTTATTTGTAACATTGTTTTCTTTCCTGATTTTTTTTTTCATGATGCATACATCATACGTATATATTATATATTATATATAATATTCTAAAAAAAAAAAAAAAATTGGGTAGAGGTATGTGTGTGCTAAATGTATAACATTATTTTACATTTTTGAAGGTGTTTTTTAAACAAGTAATTTTATTAATATATATATATATATATATACACTCTTTAAAAAAAAAACCCTGCGCGTGCTGTAACCTCACCGTGATGCATGGGTGTAACATTCTCTTTGCACAAATTGAAATTTTGAGTAAAAGTCAGTATCTAACTGTGATATTTGTATTTTTACACAGTTCTTTACACTGTTTTTATTTAAATCTTGAATTTTATATTGATGTTGATCATCACCTTATTTGTTTGCATTACCCCATAGTGTGACACCCAATAGCCGATGTATTTTTCGTGCTGGGGTGTCGTTAAGCATTCATTCATTCATTCTTTAAACAAAAAGTAGGGGAACCTGAAATATAAATGTTAATATCACCTATTAGACCGAACATACGTTTTCACCACAGGCATCCTAGTAAAGAAAGTTCAGGTCTGTTTATCAACACATCGAAACACATTCCATAGTTTGCACATGCATCACGCAGTTGTCCCGTACACGTGCGTGGGGTGTCATTCTCGATTTTGACAATTTCCAGGAAGGTCCATTAATCACTGTGGAACACTATTTCTGTCAATCTTTTTCATTCTGTTGATCATACAATTGTTATTGTTTTGTTTTAAGTCATTTTTATTATTTGAATTTGCGATTTACTGATAAAAAAACCCCGTCAACTTTCAAATTTCACTTCTGACCCCAACTGTCCTTCAAGATCTTTGGTGGTCATAAAACCTACTGTAATACTGAACTACCGGTTGTATTGTTTGACCAATTAATTCACTATTATTATATCACCATTCCCCACAGCTAATATACCTTACAATTTTGGCAATTGCAAATTCTTATTAGAGTTCCCCTACTTTTTTTTAAGTATATATATATATATATATATATATATATATATATATATCCCTGCCTATAATACATTCACAATCCACATAATGTGTCTAATAATGCATTCACAATACTTGTGTTTAATAATACATTCATAATCTACATAATGTGTTTAACAATACATTCACAATATTTCTGTTTAGTAATACATCAATAATACTTGTGTTTAATAAACCGTTCATAATAAACATAATGTGTTTAAATGTACATTGATAATACTTGTGTTCATAATTCACACGTGACAAATAACTGATGCACAAATATACATTTGTTTAATAATGAATGTGAATGATGATTCACAAAATGTGTTTTTAATACATTCACAATATTGGTATTTAATAATATGTTCATAATCCATATATTGTGTTTATTAATTCGTTGATAATGTTCGTGTTTAATAATTCGTTGATAATCCTCATTATGTGTTCAATTATTTTATAATAGCTTTGTTTACTCGTGTTTCAGAATACCGCATAACATAAATATGTGTTTAATAATACGTTCATAATCCATATAATGTGTTTGATAACTCATTCATAATACTCGTGTTGAATAATATATCTATATATATATATATATATATATATATATATATATATATATATATATATATATATATATATATATATATATATATATATATATATATATATACGTTCATACTGCATGTGAATAATAACGGTAGTACATCCATAATTTATACAATATTGATAAATACGTTGATAATCTACAGAACGTGTTTAATAATACGGTCATAGTCCACCTGATGTGTTTAATAAAATATGACGGTAATCCATGTCATGTATTTTATTAATACACACACATACATCCAGAATACAAATTAATACACTATTAATGCATGTTTTATAATAACACTTATGTTAAAATTAAAGTATGTTTTGTTTAACGAAACCACTAGAGCACATTGATTTATTAACCATCGGCTATTGGTAATTCTGACATATAGTCTCAGAGAGGAAACCCGCTACATTTTTTCCATTAGTAGCAAGGGATCTTTTATATGCACCATCCCACAGACAGAATATTACGTACCATGGCCTTTGATATATCAGTCGTGGTGCACTGGCTGGAGTGAGAAATAGCCCAATGGGCCGACCGACGGGGATCGAACCCAAACCGACCGCTTTACCACTGGGCTAGGCTGGTAGGTACTGGGTTCGGATCCCAGTCGAGGCATGGGATTTTTAATCCAGATACCGACTCCAAACCTTGAGTGAGTGCTCCGCAAGGCTCAATGGGTAGGTGTAAACCACTTGCACCGGCCAGTGATACATAACTGGTTCAACAAAGGCCATGATTTGTGTTATCCTGTCTGTGGGAAGCGCAAATAAAAGATCCCTTGCTGCTAAGCGGAAGAGTATCCCATGTAGTGGCGACAGCGGGTTTCCTCTCAAAATCTGTGTGGTCCTTAACCATATGTCTGACGCCATATAACCGTAAATAAAATGTGCTGAGTGCGTCGTTAAATAAAACATTTCTTTCTTCATATGTATAGAAGTGTTTAATGATACATTGTATCCACTACTTGTAAAGTGTAATATATTTATAATCCACTAGATATATTCAGTATTAACTTAATATGATACTGGACATGTTCAACTTTTTCTCTTTAAACATTTAAAGCACACAACTCAGTTTGTCGAATTTTTACGTCTTAGCGTTATTTTTAATAATTAATTTTAAGTTAGCTCAACATCAATACTTGTTATGATTTAATGGTTTGAACAACCTCAAAGTGTAGATTTGTTGTCGGCCGCTTTACCCAGTGTTCACGGCCGAAGTGTTATTGACATATATTTTTGTATCAGTGCAGAGGCGGGAAAATCGTTAAGACCATTTCTATCAGTGCTAAAATAGCTGACAGTTTTCCTTGCGAAAATGATATATTTTGTTCATAAATGACCATGTTGAATGCGTGTTGCACGTCTGCGGGCCATTCGCGATCTCTAAAGGTTTAGCTCATACAATGGAAGCTTTGATTCGCCTTGAAATACCTCCGTTCAATCGATCGATTCTGATCAATTGCTTGTATTGAAAATGATTTAAAGCATAATTGCTCTTGTCATACAGAAAAACCAATCAAATTTTACTTAAATGAATGCGAGCGTCGTTGAAAACTGCGAGAAAAACGCGCCTTTGTGAATGCGTTGTTAATAATAAACAGCGTACAGCCAGTCCCAGCCACACCCGACACAGATCTAGAGTGGATACGCCGAGACTAACTCACTGTCAAGGACAGTGGAATGATCAACATAGTATAGACAGGTGTGGAAATGATACGTAAACGGGATGGATGGATGGATGGATGGGTCGAAGTATGAGTGAGTGGATGGGTCGAAGGATAAGTGAGTAGATGGGTGCGTGGGTGGATGGATGAATGCATGAATGGGTGGGTGGGTGGATGGGTGTATGGATGGATGGTGGATAAATGGATGTATGGATGAATGGATGGTTGGTTGGGTTATTGGTTGGATGAATGGATGTATGCATGGGCGAAAGGATGGATGGATGGATGGATGATGGATGATTAGCTAGATAGATGGATGGTGGGTGGTTGGATTATTAGGTGGATGGGTGGATGGATGGATGGATTTGAGGTAGATGGGCGGAAGATGGGTCAGATTCACTGTGTGGGTTGATATGACTTTACAGATATTTGAGCAGATAGTGTGCAAACGATAGGTAGGCAGGCAGGACAGGTATAGTAGTGAGAGGACCCAATAGGTCGGTAAGTAGATAAGTACGTAGGAAGCTACGTATATAGATATATTGACAGACAGACAGCAGGCAGGCATGCAGATATATGGATAGGTAGGTAGGTAGGTAGGTAGGTAAGTAGAAGCACAAGTAGCATAAAGCAGCATTAACAACATGTCCTTGTAGTAAGTATTATGAACAAAATACTTCTTACACTATCACCGCCATCACAACTATTACTACTACCACCACCACCACTATTACCACTACCACCACGTCTACTACAACTATCACTACCACTACTATTAACTACTACTACTACAACGATCATTACCATCACCACAACCACCACAACTACTTATACCATTACTGCTACTACTACTACTACTACTACTTTTTCTACTACTACTGTTACTACTACCACTACCACTACCACTACAACTACTACTACTACTACTACTACTACTACTACTATTTCAATTATTTATATTATTGATACTTCTAGTATTATTGATACTTGTACTACTTTTAATTTATTGCAACTATTCTTCTGTTAGTGTAATTTCCAGTCTCACCCCTATGTACCACCACCACTATTACCATTACTAAATGTGTATTACTGTTACTATCCCACTACTAGTCTGTATTAGAAATGCTAGTAATATTCGTAAAATTAAGCCGCATTATTATGATTTAATGGGTCAACTAGGTTTCAAAATGGCATTTATTTATATTAAATATATTAAATAAGTACACAGCGCGGACATAATACTACACGTCTCATAATTGTTTTAATTTCTACGCCAGCATCTGCGATCATTAAGGGGCTTTCAGCTTGTTTAATGTTCATAATATGATCCATTTACTCATTGTCCGTAAAAAGTAATGTGTCAGGAACAAAGTCAGCCTTTTGTTTAATTAGGTCATGACCTACTTTATTGAAACTGGTCATATGAAACTATGTTTTCAGTTCAACGGCTGTTGCAGGATTTGTTTTTAGTAAAGTAAAGTTTGTTTTGTTTAACGACATCACTAGAGCATATTGATTTATTAATTATTGGATGTCAAACATTTGGTAATTCTGGCATATAGTCTCAGAGAGAAAACCTGCTACATTTTTCCATTAGTAGCTAGGAATCTTTTATATGCACCATCCCACAGACATGATAGCACATACCACTGCCTTCATATACCAGTCGTAGTGCACTGGCTGGAACGAGATGTAGCCCAATGGGCCCATCGACGGGGACCGATCGCACACCGACCGTGCATCTAGCGAGCGCTTTGCCATTGAAACACACAACCGACATAATGGTATTAATGATTAACCCCAGACCCCACCCCAACTAAGAAATAAATTAATTTTGTTCATCCATTAATCACTGGAATCCATGTTTAACACTCCCGGTCAAAACCCACCTTGTTAACATCCGTCCCGGTCACCCCATCCTCTTGTCAATCCCCTTTAGCGTATTTACATATATTATTTATTTGTTAATTGTCAGCTACTGTATATAGAGAATAACTAGTTAATGACATCGGATATCTGTTTTATCCTGTAAAAGAAAGAATGGGAAATTTCTCATTCGGCCTGAACAGGATAAAACAGATATCCGACGTCATTAACTAGTTATCTTTATTCTGCAGACCATAAAACTTAAAGGTAGACTAAATTCCAACAAGAGCCTTATGTGTTGGAAAGATGCATACCCGGACCAGCAACACATACTGACACTTTAACAAATGAAAAACGCGTAATTTTAGAGTTAATAAAAAAACATTATTATTCCTGCTAACTGGGGGCAGCCATTCGTTTTTGTGACGTCCGGTGGTATAGCTTGGGGCGAAGTGACGTCGGCTCAGGTCCAACTTCTCTATTATGCACAGTGTAAACAAATGCTCTAATTTACGACAAGGCGCTTCGCTTTCATCAACCTGACTTGTAAAACAACATAAATGGCGTGATAGTATAATAAGCAATTTAACTAAATAAATTTCAGTTTGCATCAATATAACGAAATGAAGTTACAGTATTTTTTTCTTTTAAAAAATCCAAAGAAAAAATGCATATTATTAGGCCTATTGGTAGGATACGTTCGAGCAAAACCGACCACTCACGATACCCAAGTGATAATTTTCTTTTCTCTGGGACTACGTAATTGGTCAGTTTTGTGATTTTAGATGGGAAAGTCTACTTAATCAAGGGTTTTACAGAATTACTTACAGTAATAAAGCTGGTAAAGTCCATTACGATTTGAGGTTATCACACAATACCCTGTGATCTTAATAAAAGAGGTACTTCTTTTTAGTGTGTCTAGACACAGTGTCTACGGACCGTCTAAATATACACCTGCCAATCAAGAACCACAGGTACAGGCCACGGAAAGAAAAGACCAATTAAGCAAGAAAACACTTCGACTATTATTTCAGTACGTGGGTTAATTTATATATAAAATATAATACAGTTATTTCAACACTTTGACAATGGTGGTTTATTTTGTATTGAAAAATAAACCACATATACACGTTGCTGTGTTACTGGGATATATATTATTACAGAACATTGCGATGCATCCGCAAAAATCAGGTATGTTTTGTTTCTTCAGTTCGAGGACTAATTCCTGACGTGACACGTTAGGCATTACGTAACCACCAGCTCGCCAGAGGACGTATTCACTGGGATGGTACAAAATGGCTGCGCCCGTTATATATAACAGCCGTCACATTTAACCGTTTTATTAATTAACTATACGATTATACTTGTTGATATTAAGCAATAATGTGCATTATGTATCGTTGAATATGCACACCAGCCCAAAAGCCTTGCTTTAGCATTCCTTTAAGGGGAAAACATATTATTTCTGTTATTTCAGTCACATTGTACGCTGACCTAGAGGTCAAAATTAGCGATTTTGTAATGTAGGCTATGTGTGTGACATCACATGAGTGACATCAAAAGTCATATCCTGCTAGTAGCAGGATATGACTTTGCTTTATCCGTCATCATATTCTGTCAATAAAGACGGCGGGAGAAGGATATAAGCTTTTATAGTTAAATCGACCTTTTGTGTTTTGTTACTTTAAAGAGGTTGTACCAAGTTAGACACTATATAACATATTATCAATAAATATATCTTTTTAACGATTATAATTGCATATTAAACACGGTTTTCTTGATTTACGTGTTTGTACATGTAAATGTAATTTTAATCGATAAAAAGGTTCTTTTAAAAACATTTTAAAATAGCTACAAATTTATGACAGACGCTCTTAACACATGTATAATACATGTAATTGTATTCCAAATTACATATAAAACACCACCTACTGTCCTGGGTAGGACTTCTGGTGATGCCAATAGATCTTGCCTAGGATGGCACGTTATTATAATCTCCTTCCTTCTCATCAATTATTCACTTTTAATAAAACATGAATGAAAGACATTCAATAACATACTGTATATGTAAATATATATATATATATATATAAAAGGTGGGTTTTGTCAAGGTGGGTTTTGATCGTGATGGGTTTTTGACTGGCTCCCTAACCGCTTGGTGGATCGTATCTTAGTGGTAGAGCGCTCGTTTGAGGTTCGATGGGTCGCAGAATAAAACATTTATAGTGTTACCATGACGTTAAAGTCTCAGAATTTGTTAGTCTTCAGTCTAGACTGGGGCAGGACGTAGCTCAGTGGTAAAACGCTCGATTGATGCGCGGTCGATCTGGGATCGATCCCCGTCGGTGGGCTCATTGGGCTATTTCTCGTTCCAGCCAATGCAACACGACTGCTATGCCAAAGGCCATGGTATGTACTATCCTGTATGTAGGATGGTGCATATAAAAGATCCCTTGCTACTAATGGAAAAATGTAGCGAGTTTCCTCTCTAAGACTATATGTCAATATTACCAAATGTTTGACATCAAATAGCCGATGATTAATAAATCAATGTGGTGTCGTTAAACAAAACAAACAAACTTTTTAACAAACAAGTATTTTGTTTGGGGTTGGGGGTAGGGGTGGGGACAATACCAACGTTATCATCAACCATGTGCAGTATTCATTCATTCATTTAACATTATAAGAAACAGTACTGGATAACGAGACTTTACTTTCTCTGGGGTATGAGAAATCGAGACTCTATAGCGCCAGATGTACCCATCACACCTACCTCGGACCTGGAGGCGA